>NW_011967165.1:830354-840524 GCF_000949405.1 Vollenhovia emeryi | reverse complement strand
TTTTAGGTGATATCACACCTTTTGTAGTGTTAAAAACAATATCTCATACTGTTTTATTGTCACCATAATAATCATATTAAATTGGTACTTAATTGCTAGTAAGCGAGAGAGAGAGAGAGAGAGAGAGAGAGGAGAGAGAGAGAGAGAAACAGGGAGAGAAAGGGATGGCGGAGCACGTCGTGCCGCGGCGCAACATCCAGTAATAACGTTTATTGAAGTGTAAATACGCCTCTCGGAATTTCTGATGCTGCCCCCCCCCCGACCGCTTCCTTCCGTGTCGCATTCGCGTCGCGACGCGTGAGCGCGCACGCATATCGCGGTGCGTAAGGAGGAGCAACGCAACAGGCCGACGTTCGATCCGCCGTGTGACGCGAAGAGTGAAGGCTCCCTTCCTTTCTCCCTTGCCCCTTGCTCTCGCGTAGGTGTCGCATCCTCGCATCTCGCGGCATGCAACAGTAAAATCGCTCGCGATTCGTACGCGAGGTATTATCAGACCTGGGAGAGAGAGTTTCAGACACTCGGGAAAGCTCCCGGCGAGATGCATGGAAGTGCAGGAGGAGATAGAAGGATCCCCCCCAGTTTCTTACTCGCTGCAAATCTTCGCCGTGTGTTGTGTAACGCGAAAGTAAAATCAGAATCGTCGGAAATAAACAAAGCGCAATTCCTACAGATTTCTACTTGGCGGAGAAGGAAAAACTCAAATTGCGCCCGTATGTAAATGTAAAGCTGCTTTTCTCAGCTTGTTGCACTCTTTATTTCCGTCTCGATTTCTGTTCTGTCAAGGAATATTGAATATGGCTGTCGTAATCCTCGTACGTTCTCTTCTTGAATTATTACACAAACGAAAAATATTATTAATTATCACATTGCGCAAGGTGCAATGCAAATTAACGCGCAATTTCACTTTACTAATCCAAATGCTATTTCAATTATAAAGAATAATTTGTTATCGCAATTATGATAATAATATTTATTAAAAAAGTTTGTGTATTTTTCAATTAACCTGTACGGACCAAATAAATCAAACATTTTTTTTATCAACATTCTTCCGTGTTAATAATTCTCCCTTATCATCCCTTTCAGCCTCTTTATGCAAGAATGTTAATAACAACGGTAACCGGCTCGAGGAGAATGGCGTGTGGCGAAAGTTATCGCTCGAAAAAGGGCATTCTTGCGCTTAACCCTTGCTTGAAATTTACATGCATTACAGTCGCGCTCGCGTGAGTCGTACGGCGGCGCGTTAATTACCCTTGGCGTTTCTTAGGCTTATCCCGTGGGTTCTCAAAAAGCCAATATTCGGAATGACACGAGACGAGACGAAACGAGCGGTGTTAATGCCTAGCCGCGGGGTTAATAATGTCGGTGCCGCGTGATAAATCAAGCGACGGCGGAAGGGCTGCGGAGAAGAAGGGCGGACCGGTACCGTTCGCGTATTTTAGATACCTATACCGTCAGCGAGAACAGGAAGAAGCATAGAGGACGAGACGGAAGAGGCAGAGTTTGTAATCTACGGTCTCTCCTGGGGCCAGGGGCAAATCCGCAGTATCCCGACAATTATCAACCCTCGACCTTCCTTCGTTACTTACGTCGGGCTGCTACCCTTAGGCTGCAACTTTGCTGGAATTTTTGCGATGCCGTGTCCTCGCGTCACGTTCGTGTAACTAACGTACTTGGCAACGGTATCGCTTGTGCGCGCTCAGATATTTAGATTGTCAGAACAGACTCGAAAACTTCTTGCATGATTATTATATTATAGAGATTTAAAATAATTATATATGTACCAAAATCGTGGCATTGCTAATGTTAACATATTATGCATCGTGTAATGGAATATTATTTAGATACGAGCGTTCTTCCTTCTCTTTCGTATTGCAGCCTCGTTATTTAAATATGTTACTGTTTTTGTAATATGCCGCGGTATTCGGGAGAACTCGTTTTGCATGCGGCTCTTTTTGGATACGCAGCGCCGTTATCCGCTCTTACAAGTTTCCCTACTTTTTGTCATCTTACTTTTCTAAATGAGCTCCGCAAGGTTCTCCGCCTGATATTATCTGTTTGTACTACGGGAATGTCAGGTGTGCTTAACTACCGACCACCAAAGGGGTGGCATAGTAGCGCGTGAAACAGCGAGGAGAAGGTCGAAACTTACCTCCCAGAGAACACCGAGAGGATATCTCGTAGGTCCCACTAGTGCATTTAGAATAACTTACGGCATCATGAGATTACAGGTCTGCAGCATAAACTCTCCTTACCCTCCCCGCGCGTTAGAGGGCCCCACGTCGGCGTGCCGGTGCCATTAATTAAGAGCTTCTAAGGACTGGAAAGGGTGCAATCTTCCGCACGGAGTGCGCTGCGACGCATTTGGGTACCGTCGACGGAAAAATCTAATCCCGCATCAACGTGTGCTCGTACGCGAATGATATAGAGGGAGCAAGTCCTCTATTATGAGATAGCAGGTTTTCAACGCCCACATTCAATCACAAGTCTTTTTTTCGCTACGATTACACGATTTAACAATCAATTTTCCACTAAACAGATTTCACTCTAAGGACAACAAAATGGTGGAACCAACAAACGTCGCCTGTTAATTTAGCAGAAACTCTCCTCTACATTTGAGATTGTTCGGTTGTTCACGCGCGAGATTGTTAACTGGATTGACTTTAATACGCTCGAAAAAGCTGGAAAACAGACTAAAAGAATGATAAACGCTCTTCGAGTCGTTTGGAGGCGAGATTATTTAACAACGGCTTGTTTTCTCGTGACATTCCCCGGATTTGCACAACGGTAATCGATACAGCCGTACGTTCGTGCATTAAATTTTGAGATAAGAAAAATTCCAAGGATACACGGACACCACGTCGCGCACACCACAACAGTTTGGACTGAAATTTTCTTTCCGCGACGGCGCCACCGTCAGACAGCGAAATATTCGCCGCTGGGCTACGGACCCTTCAGTATTCAGTGCACTCGATCACACAACAGTTATCAAAGGAACTCATTTGAGCGGCTGAATGGATAGAAAGGAAGTCAATCTCGGTACGCGGAGATAAGGCAGCAGCCGGTTTCCAGCCCCCGTTCATCCAGCCAGCGACGTCCCCTCGCCCTCCCGCGGCACGTAGCGCCGCTCTCTCACGGACGATTCCCATCCCTCCGCAGTAAGCCTGACTCCGTGAACGGCGACCTCGTCTATGGAGGTGTCTTATGGCGCTCCTCCCTCCCCCCCCTCCCGTTCTCGCCCTCTCTCTTTCTCTCATCCCTGCACGCTCGCGGAGCCGAGCCCGGGACCCTCTCGTGTGAGCGTGTGTCAATACGTCTCGCCTCACCTCGCGCCGTATGCAGTCCGCCTGAAAGTCCGACGGGTTACACGAGTATTTTCTCCTTTTCCCTTTCGGATTATCTCCTTTTCCTCCCGCCTTCATCGATCCATCCGGCGCGCATCTGGTTTCCGATTCCACTTAAGCCGCGCGCAGACTTGAGTAACAGGTGCATCTCAAATTAGGCGGCAGCGCTCGTAATCCCTCGTCGCGGCGCGTAGCGACTCGCGGGGGGGGATTGCGAATAATGCGGAGTACAATCTCACACGTCGAGACAAAATATCCGCGCCTCAAGAATCTTCGGGTTCGTCGCGCGCTCGTATGACGTGGGAAGCGCGCAGTCATAAATCACCTCGCTCAAGTCGAGTCGAAACTCTCGGATATGATTATTTCACGATACTTCTTTATACGTTGGACATCGTGTCGGGCGAGGCTGCGCGTTGCCATAAATAAATTATGGCAACGACGCAGGGGGTGGAGCTCTCCCCGAGAGTTAGTACCATCTTACATGTTTATTAGATCTCGAGAACCCGAAGCGAGACGAGGATGTAACGTAATTACATGTAAATAAATGTATGGGTCTAGATAGTTGTTGCCGGTAGGAGTTTATGCAGAACTGAACGAGCGGGATAGATATAGAGCCGGCCTATGGGAACTACTTCCCTCCGAGCCTTCTTTCCTCCTTCGTGTCCCTCCCTCTCTCTCTTTCTTCGATATTCTCCACATCCCTCTCGAGTCTCGCATCGTCTTCGGACGCTTCCCTGCTCGAGACAGTATAATTTTCGCGAATACGTCTCGAGCACGGCGCCCCAAGTTTTTCTTTAATATATTCTTACATGCGCTTGCAGATTAGATTAAAACGGCGAATGTATAGACCCCTCCGTCGCCCGTTGGTCGCCCGTTCGCGGGAGATGGCGAACGCGCGCGGTCGTATTTATATGATTTATTTAAGTGGCGTGAGAGGCTCTGAAAGCCCGCAGAATGGAACGGGTGGGAAAAGCGGCGCGGAAGCGGAATTGGTTTGGGGAACGGGCGATCGTACACCGTGCGCCGCGAACCGGATGAGGATAGCTGGGCGAGACCCCGGCTCTCCGAGAAGGGGGCCAAATAAAAGATAATCCCGCCGGTCGGTTATGATAATGCCGTCGCAGGGAAGAGGCGCGAAAAGAATTAAGACACGACTCTTATTGGCCCGGGAGCGTCGCCGCGCGCGGGTGTACATTGCCCAAGGGAGACCTTCATCTCCTTCGCTTTCATCTCTTCGTCCGTCGCGGTGCCTCGGTAGTGCTTGCTCGCGAGCAAGCAATCGTCGCCTTAATTTGCGAATGCTCTCGTAATTGCGAGCGCTTCTCAACTCTTAAGCAGCCGCGTAGAGTTGAACTCCCCGATCGCGGATATTCGCACCGGCGCAACTGCGCTCCAGCCGCACAAGGACAAAAGAAGTGGGTTTGTATTACGTCTGGCCTCTAACCAGGTTCACAACTCGATGATCAAATATCGATCATGATTATTCGGACCGTTTGATTCGAGGATATGCGCACCGGCGCAACTGCGCTCTAGCCGCATAAGGACAAAAGAAGTGGGTTTGCATTGTGTCTTGCCTCTACCCAGGTTCACAAGTCGATGATCAAATCGACATCGATCATGATTTTTCGGACCGTTTGATTCGAGGAGTAAACCGCTGGCCAAAATTATGTACACCAATGCCTACTAATGTCCAGCGGGCATTACTTTATCTTATCATCTTATTTTATCTTATTTCATTTTATTTTATCCGAGGGGGAAACCGCTGAGGGCATTGTGGTGTACAGATTTGCGGCATTACTGGGCATTAGTTTGGACATTAGGCCTTGCTGGGGCATTATAAAGATAAAATAATGCCCAAACTAATGCCCAAAAATGCCTAGTTATAAAAACCATCGTGCCCTCAGCGGTTTACCCCTCGGTTTGATTCGATGACGACTAAATTTTTCATTGATCCTCGCGAAAAGATCGATAGCGATCCGTACAATACTTTGTCGATATCTTGTCGACGTATTTAACATCTATGGATGCATACATATCTGATGTGTAGAAGATACCGTATCAGTGTCGACCAATTATCGATGATTTAATTAATATATAGTCGAATCGATAAACGGAGATGTTGATTCGACTTCAATATGACATCAATTTAAATGTGACTAGATCGTGGATATCTACAGAATATTTTCCAGCTATCGTAATGAAATTGTCTAAATATCAACTTGATTATCGATTTGCACATGATCCCAACTTGATTTCAATATGACATTCAGATTCTTCATCGACTTGTGAATCCGGGTATACACGCAAGTTACCGTATATTATTTTTAAATATGAGAAATCGTAAAAATCTGGCCTTTCCGTTCAGATTTCTTATCCAGTTCCGTCTTACACGCGCGTGCATTTACATTTGGTTCCCGCTGGACGAACATTTCGGTTTTCATTGTCTCGTCTCGTGATATCGTCCCGCAAAGGATTAATAAGCGCGTGAGCGCGCGCGAGGACCAGACGAGCGTCGAGAGCAATCTTTCAGGGGGAACGCGCGTTGAGGTAGAAAGCACGGTGATCGCGATTACGCGCGCTGTCACCCGGCACACGGCGAAATATACTCTTTGGCACCTCCCGGGCTGCCGGGCCCCGCGGACGTGTTCGCGGCTGAAATTATGCGCTCGTTTACTTCGCGCCCTGGGTATCATGCAAACAGTTACGACGCCGCGAGCCACGGCTGGGTGGTAAAATTACATTTCCAATTCATGAAACGTCAGTTATACAGAGGTGGGAGGGCGACGCTGGTCTCCCGCCTGAAAAGAGCACACGCGTTTTCTCTCCTCCCATTCTCGTGCGCGCACACCCGCGTATTCGCGTGTGTTTCGAAGCGAGGATCACCCCCGCTCGCGAGCCGCGGAATCAAAATCGCGAGCTGCCAACGTCAAACCTACGGATTAAGACTAATAACAAAAAAAACAGTTTTTTAAATATTGTATCCATAAGAAAGAAAACCGCGCGCATCTCTTAAGATGCACTGCAGTGAAGTGTAACATTGTTAAAAATGTCTCGAGGGGGAAACCGCCGAGGGCATTGTGGTGCACAGATTTGAGGCATTACTGGGCATTACTAGGCATTTTTTGGGCATTAGTTTGGGCATTATAAAGATAAAATAAGTCAAAAAAAGATAAAATAAGGTAAAATAAGATAACAAGATAAAGTAATGCCCACTGGCCATTAGTGGGCATTGGCGTACAAGATTTTGGTCAGCGGTTTCCCCCTCGAAATATCTATTTAATATGTAGAGGAAAGTTCTCTATTATAAGATAGACTCCTGATGTGAGATAACGAGGTTTAATAGGCACCGTTGATTCCACCGTGAATTTATTGTCCTTGAATTGAAATTCGTTTGGTGGAAAATTCATTGTTAGATCGCGTAATTGTTGCGAAAAAAGCTTCGCGATTAACAGGACGGTCGCCTAAGTAAGGAGGTCGAGGTTCAATCCCTGGCAGGGGTAAAGTTTTCGCAATGAATTTACAAATTAAAATCACGAGACACTAACGCCTCGGCTCTCGTCTCCTTTATTCCTTCGAATTGTGATTTCACGTCGGAGCCTTACGAGTTTTATTCCTCACGATTGAATTTGAATATTAAATACGAACCCTCGGTTAAACATTTTCCGCGTCCCAACATAATCGAAAATATCTTCCGTGCGTCGAACAATACTCTGTGACGCTACACATGCTTAGGCGGCTACGCTGGGACTCGCTCGCGCGCTGCTCCGAATTTTGCGCCCTACGCTGGCGCCCTACGTCATTGCGCACCTGGCAACAGCACCGACGATACTGCGAGGCGGCACGACCGTCGCAGGGTTGTGGACAATAAATGCAAGTGCCAAAGAAATTAAATACGAATCAAGTAATTAATCGCTTACCCCCGCGTCGCTCCGCTGACGCCCGACGCCATCGTGGCCTCCTCCTCCTCTCTCGAGCCGTAGCCGTTGTCTTCTCAGGCAAAAGATTCATTGACACACGCGCTACGTTCATTCGCGACCATCGATGGATCCGGAACGGACGCGGAGAGTCGGGCGATCTTCGCGTCCGCGTTTCGGCGGTCACCGCCCGCGAGGGAGGTTAGGACGCGATCGTATCACTGATCGCCGGGGCGCGGTGGCAACGGCACGCGCGGCACTCCCGACGTTAATGGCGCGCGACGCGTATCTACTTCGTTACGCGGGAGCGACGGGCGAACGATCCGCGATCGAAAGAATAACGCGAGGGGACTGCGATTTTAGCAGCGGATTACGCGACCCGTCCGATCGACGCCGCGCCCGCTAAATTGGCGCGAACGAGTCGCTAATGGCGGACGGGGGCAACTTCACGCTGCACACGTTCGCGCGCAACTTCGAGGGACGAATGCGCGTTTCGAGGGCGCGCGTCTTACGAACGTGATAATGCGAGGCAGATACGGGATAAAATTGGAGACGATACGAGATGAAAACTAGTTCAACAGCCGCGGATAACTCGGATAACCGGTGATGCGATTATCGCCTTGTCGCGCGCCCGCGCGTTAGATTCCTTAAGCTAATATTGCATTTGTCGCAACGCGACAAAGTTTTCAAGCGCGTCGATTGGCTGCCGAACAGAACATTTCTGGATACTCGAGAATTTGACTATCCTGCAGCCAATCGGCACGCTTAAAAAAGTGCGACAAGCGTGACATTAAGCCTTGTGTCCACGTTCCAAGAACTGTGTCCAAGTTCTAGTTCCAAGAAATGCGTAGCCAATCAATGTGCAGCTTTTATGGAATAGCTGCAAGTTGATTGGCCACACGTTTCTCGAAACTAGAACTTGGACCAAGTTCTAGCATCGTGGACACAGGCCTTTAGAAGCAGCCAACAAATTGTACTCGAAGCGACAAGAGATTCCGTGCGAATCTCCAACGAAATTCCAACAACTTTCGCGATTGATAAACAATCGACGAAATCTCGAACACGTCGAGTGCCTTAATTAAACTTATAATTATAGTTTTCAATACATTGAAATTGAGACATTGAAAGTATTCTTTCGCATGCACACGCAAGAATGGCGAGTCGTAACTTTATGAAGTAAATATAATGTAATCAGGCCTTTTATTAAAGGAGAAAAGCGGGATGGTAAAGTATCGATAAAGTGTAACGGATTTCCCTCTTCTTTATCTTCTACGCATGAATACGGATAATGGTCTTTAGGGATATATATATAGGAAGCTATAGAGAGCTTCGTATCTATATAGATAACTATCTCAGGCAATATCGATAACTTTCGACGGAAACAAATTATTACCTCATCTCTCGCCGAACGCTCCTTGATATCAGTGTCACTTCGAGCACGAAAAATGGAGATGATCTTTTCTTTAAAAAAAGTCCCGTTGGTATTAAGATCAATTCGTAGTCAGAGTTAAAGTAAGATAAGATTATTGAGTAGAAACGGAATATACAGAACGTCCCCGTCGAACAGAAAAGTCGCAGGAGCGGTAGACGGGAATCAATATTGGACGGGCTTCGTGAAATCTACTTTAATCAGAAATATACGAGTTGTAGTTTCGACGAGTGAAGCTTGATTACACCTTTCTACCGTGCGCATCTCTTTCACCAGCTCCTTGCCTCATCAAATCAAGAAATGCCCTATTGATACCAATGATCTGTAAATCCCAAAAGATGCGAGATATGTAAAAAAAAAATCAATGTCGTGTGATTCGAACGAAAGATTTGTATGAAATTATCGCGGGCAGCACTTGTCAGAATTTAGAGGGATCTCACCGAAAGAGACAGTAATTACCACCTGCTTGCCTTATCAAATCAAGAAATGCCCTATTGACACCAGTGATGTGTAGATCCCAAAAGATGCGAGGTATGTAAAAAAATAATCAATGTCGTGTGATTCGAACGAAAGATTTGCATGCGATACAAGCGATAATCGCGGGCGGTGCTTGTCAGAATTTAGGGGGATCTCGTCGAAGAAGGAGACAGTAATCACGGGATCATCCAACCCAATCAGCGGCAATTTGTCGCCGCGCCACGAGATTAAGTCTCCGTAAGAGGACGCAGTGTCAACTGTACTGTCAGTGTACTGAGAAATGCCCGCCAGTTCGGGCTTGCGTACCGTTGTAATCCGTAATGCAAACAAATCCTCGGCGACGTCCAATGGATGTCCGGTAAACATCCAAGAGTATACGACGACGTGATCCCACGTTTGGCCGACTCTTCGCCTGCGCCGCGCGCGTAGTAGGTGTCCGTATGCCATAATCACCGCTCCGCCCGGGTTAATTATAACTCCGTCTAATTGCCTGTAGGTAAAATCCTCTGCAAACACGTCCCGCGTTTGCCATTCCCGGTCCTGCAGAGAGTCACGTCGGGCAGATCGACCGCCTGATTAAGGCCTTCGGACAGTCTCGCTACATCGACGGCCGACGCCGCGCGGAAATTATTTGATTGGGGGATTATACGTGACATCTCCGCGATTATCCGCAATTAATCTTCTGTACGACGTACGAACCAGTTTTCTTACTTTCGTTCTCTTACGTCGAGCGCCGCTGCTTCACGCGTGAAAATTTTCGATATAAGTACATGTGTGTGTGTGTGTATATAATGTATATACGTATAGATATATCTGGAAGCCACGTTTATGTGTGCGTACGCGCGCGTGGAATGACGCGACGTAATTGAATTTTTGAAAAAAAAAGGAGCGGAACGCATTTAGAGGAAAAGTCGATTACAGGCTGCGCTGCCTGGCGATGTTATCGTAAGAGTAGTTTTGACGGTGGAAAGTGAGGAATAAACGGCGTGGCTGAAATTTGTGAATATAT
>NW_011967165.1:777643-828139 GCF_000949405.1 Vollenhovia emeryi | reverse complement strand
TATCGAATTTTCGCCAGGATTTAGGATATGTTCCTATGAGCAAAGAGCTTTTTTTTTTAATCACGATGGGATATGTCAGTCTCGCATATTTCGCTCGTCAATTTCGGGAAACCTGACGAATTCAAATTTCTTCGCAAACGATTGGTACGCAGACGCAAATAAATCTCAATTGTCTTGAGGAAAGAAAATGCTATTGTCCAGCACTGATAATTAAAGTTTAATAGAGCAAGGACCAGAAGTACTTTCTCAGTTCAGTTTTCGCGAAGAATAATTCTCTCGAGCTTTTGTATGAAAGTGAATCGAATCAAATACACAATCGGACTCCTCGAATCATCAGACGCGCGTGTTAAGGCCAGTTTCGCAAACGTCGGTTAACTGCAAACGATGGTTAATTAATTCTCTGTCTCTTCTTAAATAATAAGATGGAAAAAGATAGAGTCGACTGTACCCCAGTTAACAGTTAACCGACGTTTGTGAAACTGACCCTTAAACAGCTGTCAGCGGACTTCGATCGGAAATAACTGCGCCTCTGCGTGAAATTAGACTTAACAAGCTCTCGCGAGAAATAAAAAGGCATGTTTTTCTTACTCCTTGTTTTACTCGGTGAATTTAGTGTCGCGTTGGGACCTGCGTAACCCGTTCACGGTGGCGGTCGGCGGCGCGGCGCTTGATAAAACTACCGGCCGGTAGTCTGGTTGCACGTAGAGAAAACGCATTGCATCCGCGTGTAACGCGTCCGGTCTGATTTATCGCGGGATGAGACGTCCGGGGCCCGTCGAACCGACGAGCCCACCAACGTCAGGGCAGCGCAACGCCGCCGCGACGCGCGTCCGAAATCGTTCCGTTTTCCCCGCGGGGAGGTAAGCGCGATAGCCCACCCTAATTTATGGGGCCGCCGATGGAAGGAAAGAAGGACAGGGCGGAGGGATGCTGCAGCGTAATCAGTCAACTGTGTAAACGATGCGGTTCAGGCGTTTCGGCCGTTCCGCTGTCGCGAAACGATCGCGGCGGCAAGATAGTGGTAAGATATTTAAATTAACTCGTTTAATTTAAATTTCTCGCTCCGCGGGACGAATATAATTATCTCGGTTAAACCGACAATTACATCAAGTGCGCGAAACTGTTATTATAAAGAGACACTCTGCGGTATCGCGCTGCCACGTTGAATGAACTCTGTAGAGACCGGCTATCGAGCAGCCGACGGGGTGAAACGCGGGAAGACAATGAACTGCCGCTTTAATGCAGGATCGACGCAATATTTTTCAATAAGGAACCCCAAAAACGCATTAACGGATATTCCCCGTATATATATCATGGCGGTAATGACGCGCTCCACGGCGTCGCCACCCCAAATGCCTGGAATGAATTCGCCGGTGGAAGTTACTTGCCAAGTCGAGCAAACCTTATAAATGCCATCGCGGAACCATAAACCTATGATGCACGAGCGGTGCCGACCACCATGGGGTCGAATTCTGCCGACTTTCAAAGTCCGCCCGCTCCTCTCTCTCTCCCTCTCTCGTAATTCACGAACGCCGTTAACGACGGCAACGATCGAAATGGAAAGATGTCACTGAATTCATCTTTTTTTTATTGAGATGACAGAGAATATCATTTAAATAATCTCATTGAAATTGTCATTTAAATAACATCTTGTGATGTGCACTCACAAGCAAAATTCGAGTTTACTACTGTAAACGTTTCGCTAACAGAAATCCTTTCTGAGGGTGTGCGTGTTTACGATACGATGCTCCGCTTAGGTTATTCAGTTTAGCGTGCAGATACGTAACAATATAGAAAATAGTTGGTTAGAGACAAAAGAAGCAACATTTCTAAGAGTTGATGGGGTTGCAAACACTTTTGGCCAAGGCTGTACGTACAAATGAATGAAAATTTGTTGTGTATTAACTGGATCTGTCAGCTTTCACGCTGTTGTGCGAAATTACGTATATAAGGCTTGAGCAGCGGCGTCCCGATTAGCTACTCGTTGTTTAAACCTTACTGAACGCTGGAAAATAAATTATCGGAGGGCCAAACGCGAGAGGGTTTTACGACGAAGATAAACGGACGGACGAGAGCGGCGCGTTTTCCGCAAAAGCGTAAAACCAACTGCACGGGCATTCGAAAAGCCATCAGTTATTTCGACGGTATTCGAAGGCAAAGTTGTGCAAGCGATTATCCGAGTTGGTGTAAAAATATCGATTCGCGGCAAAGCGATCGGCCGTTCCGGCGTACACGCACCATGTATGCGCGTTGCTGCTGCGGGATTCGTGCTGTATCCAGCGGCACAGCCAGCCAGCCAGCCAGCCAGCCAACGAGCCAAGCGGCTAGCGCGGTTACCGCTTTGACAGTTCGCACAGTTCGAAATCCAATAAAAAGCTAATTGAATCTGTGACGCCACCTGACTTCACTAATGAAATTTCAAAGTACCAATTTCACGTTACACTGTTCTAGCCTACCTGGCGCGCGGGCTGGCTGGTTGACTGTTCAAGAGTGCCCGCTCGCCTCGCGGAAAATCCTAAATTGGAACAAAATGAGCTACCGTGCTAGATCCGCGCGATCCGGTTTAATTATAATTCGTGGCTGATTTGGCGTTTACCGGATACGGCAACCTCGAATGATGCGAGAGACGATAAAACGGGGGCGAGCCGAACGCCGTTTGATTTCATTATTTCATTTCATTTACGGATAAAAATGAAGAGATCGATTTTCGGCCTTTGTGCGACACGACAGAAATTAGAATTCAAGTACGCACTCGTGGCAGAAATTGAGAGCGAAAATATCTATTTCAAGAAAACACGTGCGTAATGAGAAAATATCAATTTGCAAAAACATAAATTTACCCGAGTCGAAATTTTGGTACTATTTTGACGATAATTTACACCTACTTAGCTGATCTATACACCTACATAGACCAGCAATAACCTACTTTGATGACATTCTATTTTTTACTCCTCCCTTGAATCTTTAATTCTAAAAATTTACTTTAGCCCCTACTTAAAAGGACCTACTTTAATGCTAAATTGGCAAAAGTAGAAATTTCCGACACTATCAGTTCTAAAGTAGGAGTAAATTTTGTACTTGCAGTTCGACCTCTTTTACTGTCTTAGGTTCTACTATATAATAGAATTAAAGGTTCAACATAGCCAAAATTTCGACTAGGGTAGCTTACGAATAAAAATGAGAAGGTCGATTTTCATGCTTTGCGCGACACAATGGAGAACGGGGATTAGAAATTGGAGCCACGTGGCAGAAATTGAAAATGAAACGGCAAAGCAAAGCCGCATTCTATCTTGGATAAATAATATTTTACTCTTGCAATTAGTAGAAAAAGGTATTTAGCATAACTGCATTCCGCTTTTATAAGAGATTAAATTTGGTGTTATTTAGACTCGCGACTGTAAATGGTCGCACGGTTGGACGTACGCGCCGGCAAGTAGCGCAACTCGTAAAATCTACACGTAGCGTAACTTTCTCGCGGAAGCCTTTTAACTCGCTGCATAAGCCAGCCGTCTGGAGATGCATCTCCAGCAACGCGACATAATTTTTCGGAAGTTTCGGCGAATCTCGCGTTCGCGTTGTTTCCTCCGGCTCGGCTGTGCAGCGGCGTATTTCATTCTCCGCGCGTCGCATTCGTTCGTTGTCTTCGGGTCGGCGGGAGGAACCGGAGGAACACGGGAAAAACTACGCGGCGTTTTTCGTATCGCGAGCACGTGCGGGCCGAGGTTAATTTCGGGAGACGAATGTCACTTCTTAAACTCGTCGTGTTTTCCGTCCCTCCACCTCTGTCCTCCTCCCCGAAAAAAAAAGTTTCTCAAGCATAATTGCGCCCGCTACTTGCACGCCGCCGCATAATTTCGGTCCACGGCGGAAAATATCGCGGCTACACGGTGTTTCTGAAGAGTCCCGGCGAAGCGGCACAATCTCCCGACTTGGCGTCATAAGATTTTTTTCAAGAAAAATTCCCGGCTCTCACCCCCCGAGCGGTTGTAGCATCCTGGGGGAACAGTTGGCGGATTTTTCCCTCATGTTGCGACGAAGGACGCATTTATATGAGGGGAAAAATATGACGTATATCGTTACGATGATAATTGTTACAATGTTGACCTCAAAATCGAAATTGCTTTCCGGCTGATTGAGCTTTATAGATTGTGGAGTGGAACGCAATTATTGGTCGGGCACGCTGGATGTTTTGGACATAACATTTGGCCGATGTTATATAACACTCGCTTTACGATATATTTATCGTTAATATAATACCTTCTACAGTTTGATATCTTTCTAATAACTAAAGCGCGATGGTTGAAATTATTTGTTGGAATTAGAGCAGAGATTAACGTGCACCATATATCAAATACCGTCATCGATCGCTTCTCGACATGGACTCGCGTGTTGTTAAAACTACGTAATTAAAGCTGTAATTCATAATCTAGCTGCACTTTCCCTTCGCTTCTTTGCCCATCCATTGTGAAACACTTGCCGCTTACTATTCCTGACGCGTAAATCCTTCGCTTACGACGATGCTCTCGCATCCTTTGTATTAAACGCCCTGTTCTCGTGGGATATTAGATTCTGCCGTAATTGTATTAAAACCGGAACAGAGGAGCCGGAAAGTTGCGGGATACCGCTAGCCAGCACATTTCCGCTGCTATCGGATGATGAATGTAATGTTCGGCCGAGCGTGTTTATGGTCAAGGTCGTTGTTTCTCAAGTTTCTTGCAAGTATTGCCATTGCTAGAACTTACTTAATCGCCTATAAACGCCTGCTAATCTATAAACGAAGGATGAGTGTAACGCTATCCGTTGCGCCTAACTCTATAAATATTTTAAAATATCTCTTCTTATACAAGGAGCTCTTAATAACGGAGTAGTTTCGAATATAAACAGACAGAAAAATCATAATCGCGGCGCAAAAGTACCGTTAGGAACTGTTAAAACTATTGTCACATGTAGAGGAAAATCCCTCATTACGAGATAGAGGAGTTTCTGTTAAATTAACAAGTATCGTCTGTTGGTTCCACCACGAATCTATTGCTCTTGAAGTGAAATCTGTGGAAAATTCATTGTTAGATCGTGTAATCGTCGCAAAAAAAGATTTGTGATTGAATTTGGACGTGGAAAACCTGCTATCTCACCTTAGAAAAACCTATCTCATAATAGCAAACTTTCCTCTAAGAAGACAGAAAATTCGACATAATTAATAATGCAAAAGCATTACATTTCCGATGACACTATGTTTTACTTATTCTTAATATTCCCGAGATTAATGGTATTGCGAGAGTGCGGTCCCGTTAGCAGTCGCCTAACTTACTGCGTAACGATGCCCGAGACACGCTGAAGGCATCCATTCGTAGTCGAGCCTCGGCGCGACGTTGCGAGCGTGGAGGATGTCAAATGGCGCTCCCTTCAACATCGCGGATCGTCTAAATCACCGGTAAATGAAATTAATTTATCCCGGCCAATCTGTCGCGTCGGCGTTACGCTCGTCGGTCCCAGGTCCGTATACGCGCGTACGCGATGCATGCGACAGACAATATATCTGGCTCCCCTCGCGCAACACCGAGAAACCTGTGGACCACGTGACACTATAATCTGGCACCGTTTGGAGGTTCATCCGGCGAGACCCTCGGCTAGAGGGCCGCCATCATTTTCTGGGACTTGGGAATTCAATCACGCGACCCGCCGAATCGACGCCGAGACCGAAGAAATATATCGCGCTTTAGACGGCTCGGCTTTGGGCGGATTTTTCGAATGTTTTTGACTCGCGATTCGCAGGTCACCGGACGGGCGAAACGGCGTGGAAAAAAAATGAGACGGTTAAAGTTCCGAGAAGTCTGCAACTTTGCCGATAAAATTCAAAGGGACGTAAAATTCATTTACACTTCCCCCGAAAATACGGATTAGAAAGGCACGATCGGAATTTGATAGCGAATACGACTCGATGCAGAGAGTCCTATACACGGAATGGAAAGGAAAACGGATGAACGGTGATAACCATCGATGAATTTAGCGCGTGAGAGACAAAAACTGGCGACGAGCCGCGAAGCGAAACCGAGGGAACGCGGTAGCGCGCGAGGGGGATGCGTAATGAAAATTTCGCTCTGCCGCCCACGATTTGCATGTTTATAAGCAAACGGCGAGCCATTTTTTTTCTGCGTATTTTTTGCAAAATACGCTGCCGCGCGTCGTCTCGCGAATAACCAATTTTGCACGCCGGAATATCCCGCAACGCTTTAATCAACCGGAATTGGCACTCGAGTCGTTTGCTGTTATTTCTAGGATTGCACTGTCAAATACTCACGCGGAACCCTACAGCCCCTATACGTGCAAATAAAGCGAGTTTATTAAAATGCGACATTACGCGTGCTGTGCTTTCTCGCGATTTCCAAGACAATCGTTTAATATATGTAATTCCGTCGCCGTCGCGCCAATTATTTATGAGTTTCGCGAATCCGCAACATTTTCAACGGCGGTACTGAATCTAATTTGCCGCGCTACGCAAGATTTCGAAACGCTGATTTCTACCGCGCGTGTTGCCCAAGGACTCGATTGAAATGCACGCGATTATCGACGCGAAATACCCGCGGCATGAAAACGTTCGTTCAACGTGCAGCTACTGTCGCTCCTCCGACTCTATCGCCCGCATTTTAGCGGTTTCGGGGTAAACATCGAGCTAAGCGATTTAATGGCCGTCATTTACATCGCCGGTCGAGAGCTGAGTAATTAAAGCCATCCAAATCCGTTTTATGCCGTCGGTTCTATTGAATGACCCACAGTGGTTTGAGGCGAAGAGTGTTTGAGTTTATAGGCGGATCGTGAAGGGATTAGTAAACCGAATCCTTTTAAGGACCTCTGCCATTATCTAGGGAGGGAACGCCTGTCTGTTCTGACCGATCGCCACGACGAGCACGTTAAAGTGTCGACTCCTTTCATCGCAAATGCGAGAATATTTACGAGTATTTGGCTTGCCGGAACGATCGCGGGTGATGCGCCTCTACGTCTGCCGAAAGGAATTGCAGCTTTTAACGTACACTTTCTGATGAAATTAATGGGAAATAAAATTGAAATTATTCTTTATTTTTGAAACTGCTTTGTATTCCGGATAAGAGTCTTTCACTCCTTGATTAAGTCCAGATATCGAGTCGATTGTCGCAGAATCCGTGGGTGTTAATGGACAAATACATAACATCTCGTTCTCGGGATTTTCCCCGACAGGGGAGGCGAAAGAAAGTTAAAGTTTTCCCGCCCTTCCCGGGCCTCCGAGGGTTGCTGGTTAACGCGGGGTAGAAGCGGCTCGAGGACGGTTCGGGAGAGAAGATAGGACTGCGTTGCCTATCTCACGGGTCATGAATAAAAACACAATGGACTCGCTGCTCGGGCAAGTGTTTCCGAATGAAACTGCACAACTAATTAAAAGTTCACACCATTACCGCGGCTAATGATGCTCAGATTGTATTATTAAGCTGGCTCACCGTCGTTCCTCGCTTCCGCCCCTGTCCCGCTATCGGTGCACTTCCCCCGTTTGATTCGAGATCCCGTTGTTCTCGCACAAGTTGAAAATTCAGTCGCTACTTTTTTACAGCGTCGTAACTCAGCAGATACGCAATCAGATACGGATAAGCTTTTCAATTAGCGAGTTTCGCCGCTCAGTACCAAACGTCGAGAGAGCTACATTATTTAGAACCGTGTAAAATTAAATATTTGTGATAAAAATGCGTTTTCGATCAAATAAATACGTAACTTTTTTAAAGCGTTGCACGTTTCGAGATATACAACTTTGAATGCTACAGGTCGTAGAGATGAAGTACCTGACGGAAGCAGTTACGATTTCTCTCGATCAGAGACAGACGCAACTGACTATTTAACTTCTCTATACATATATCGGGCGGATTAAGTACAGCATTAGCACATCTTTTTAACAAAAAGTAAAAGGAAATCCCGTTAGTATTAAGAATAAATCCATCATTCTCGTCGGAGGCCGTGGACGGATATTGATAAATTAAAATTTAATTAAACTTTAAGAACTCGGATAAAAAGACGAGCCGTCCGTCGCGCAAGTCCCTTTCTCCCAGGCGACTTTCTCGCGCGGCCGAAGATTATGAAAATTAGTTATCCGACGGGACGAGCGATGAAAACGGCGCCTTACGCTAAAAGCGGAGCGACGTCGACGACGGCGTCAAATGCATCGCGACGAAAACGAGGCGAATGTCCGGCCGTCGTGAGACTGCTGTACTTAAAAAGGAGGATTCGCGTTTAGCCATGGGCGGGGGTGGCGGTGGGGACAGGGGTAGAAGCGAGGACAGCCGAGCTCGGATGGAGCCGAGTCGCTTCTTAAAACAGCAAATTATTTTCCCAATTTACGAGGACGCGCGCGAGAAGGCGCGGCAAGTGTAGGATGAAAGTTACCGAGGGGGATGAGCGCGGCGGGAAGCTTGGAGGAGGGTAGGAAACGCTGAAGGGTAACGAACGAAGGCGCGCTCGCTAGGCATTTCGCGGTAAGAGGGCCGATTATAACGAGTGCATTAAAACTCGCAAGTCCGGATCCGTCGTCGTCGTCGTCGTCGTCCCCGTCGTCAACTTTTAATAGAATCTTTCTCCCGCCTCTCTCGCGGACAATTGAACTGCTATGGCGGCTCAAAGGTAAAGGGCCGTGGCGGCGGAAAGGGACAAAGGGACGCGAGAGACAGAGAGAGAGAGAGAGAGAGAGAGAAATGGACAACGAGAGGGAAGAGGGACGGATCGAGCGAGAGGGCGAAGCCGGAGGAACCAGGAAATGTGTATCTAATGCAGTCGAGACATTTTATTAACTCGCATTTGTTCCCTTTCCACGTCGGCCGATCGAGCGCGCGAGAGCGAGAGACAAAGGCGCGAGCCCGATTGTTATTGCGCGCAAAAAAATGGGTATTGTTTGTCGAGAGCGAAAGAACGTTTAGAAAGGATTCGCCGTAATGGGTGAACCGATGAAAAATGAGGATCCGCATGCCTCTCGAGTCATGTAATTGAATCGATCGTGGACAAGCCTCGCATTGTGGTATTTGAATCGCCCGGGCATTGTCCGCGGAGGTCGAGGCAAAATCGAATAACGACGCGGGCATCGTGATTTTGATAACCGTCTCTTTAGCGTAATTGTCCGATCTCGGCGGGGCCGCCCAGGAGAGACCGATACCTTTCGTTAGCTCGCAAATAAGTTTTCTCATTGAATGCGCGATCTCCCGCTCAACTTTCTCGAACGCCCCCGATCGACGAATAAAAGTTATCGTGTCTGAGTGGAGGCAACTTCGATCTGCAACTCGCACAATAACCCGAGTCTATTTTGTTAATTATATTTATTCAGTTTATTTAATCCGTGCTCTGCGAATACCTCGTAATACCATACTTAATAACAGTAAAGATGTTCTTTACATTGGTTTTACTGCAGTTAAATAGATATGTTCGTTCCCCAGATAGATATTGGACAGCATTATTAATTTTATGCTAAAAGTCTTCTAATTTAATAGAAAATTAATCTCAGCACTGTTGAAAGAACGAAGGGATTTTGGCGTTCAATTCAGAATTGAGTAATACATGTCAGATAATCTAATTGCCAATGTGTACAACGACGAAAAACTATGTACGCTTCGCGGCTCTGATGTCTCGAGAATAATCAGACAGCTATCGGCCCGATCGTTTTTATTTCTGCATACCTCGAAAATCGTCTTGTCATACTTGATAGCCAAAATCGATCATCTCGCAAGGACAGACCCGACGCATTTGTTGCCGTTGAAAAGAAGCAGTCGCAACGAGAAGAGAACGATACCGGGCACCCTCAGCGCCGTAATCAATGCGAAGCCTCACCGTTGAAGATCCACTCTAATTTTAATGAGACGCTCGGCCTCTCATCGAACGATCCCGACGAATTACGGAAGTAAGCATCTCGAAGGAACCAATAACTTCGCGATGGCGAACGACTGCGGAGGACGATAGTATTCTCGGCTTCCAGACTTCCTCTACCTCCCCCCCCTCCCTCCTCACCATTCCTCCCGCCCCCCTTCCCACCCTTCCCGCGTCCCTCCCTTTTCACTGCTGGGCGAAGAATCGAACTGCCTCATTACGTTAATTTCCCCGGAGATGCCTGCATTTTTCTGATTCCATTCGTCGTTTCATTCGTCGCACGCTGCTGCTCCACTTTCCCCGTTCCTCTCCGACACGCGATGCGCCGGCGAGAATCCAAGGGAGAGATTTTTATATCGGGATGTAGAGTTGAGAATGAAACCATTTATGGCGGCTCGAAGACCCGTAGGAGGCAAGGGTCGTGGCGGCTGTCTTTACCCGAGGGAACGTTACGACGAACTGCCGGCGGGGCTTTCGAGAGCGGAGATGTACTCCGGAAGAAATCGAGAAAGAGTCAGCTGGAGCGACGGCGGATGGCGAAAATGAGAGACACGAAGCCCCTTAAAACGTCGCGACGACGTGCCACCGGCGCGACCAACGACCGAGGATTAAAGCGTGTGTTAGTGCGATCCAATCGAGCCGAAAGTTTCTTTCGCATCGCGAACGAGACACGCGCGAGATATCAAGGACCGTGCACAATTTTCTGCATAATTTAAACGCTCATTTAACGTTGCGCGAGAGCTGAAATGTAAATTACATCGACTGTAGAAAAAGATTTCAATTTCCTTTTCAATATCTAGACCAAACTGCTGGGACGGAAAATCGATTTTGTGCCACAAATCCACAGACATAAAAATGTAATTCGCTTTAACGTTAATCAAACTTAGCAATTCGTGATCGGGCGGATGACGTATACTGAATTTTATTTTATTGCTAACGTTTAATAATGTCTACGGCGCCGGGCGGAAATTCGCGGGGGCGAATCTCGCGCGAGTTCTTTCGGGAGAGGGCGCGGAAAGTTCACCGCCAAATATCCCCAGGAACCATCGAGGGTTCTTTTCTCTCCGGGTCTAAGTAGCGGAGAAATATTCCGGAGTGCCTTATTTCGGCGGTTAATTAATGCAGCTACATTAAGAAGGAAAGGGCGCGCCACGCGGCGAGAGCGCCTCCTTCTACCGTTCCAACTTACTCTCCGCTAGTCGCTCGTTCGCCGGTGCAAGGAACCCCTCGGGCTATGTTATTGTGCTCAAACTGTCTAAACGCGGGGGTTAATTGGAAGCTCCCGCGTATAGTTACCCGCCAACCCTACGATCCGTCCGGACCGTTGCACCTCGAAGCCGCCCATTGGTTGCCGTCGCTATCGCTGCTCTATCGTCCCTGTAACTTCGTTTTCTCGCCTTGGTGGGCGTGAAAGAGCGCGTACGCCAGCAGGCCTAGTGCTCAGTTAGTACTTTAATACCCTGCTAGCGGCAGATTCAAATACTTCGCGTAATGTGCCGGCGCGATGTTCCGCGCGGGGAAAGAATGAGAGAAGGGCTAAGGGGAAACGTTGAGGAGGGCTCGGAGAGACATCGTTGAGGAAGCAAATAAGAGTAAGCGTGCCTTAGCTGGGCAAACTGACTGCAGCAAGGCGTCGTTTAATGGTCGCAGAAGGGACCCGCGAGAAATACACGCTGGTCTACCAAATACTCTCAAAGATTCCCTTGTATGGCGTAATTGTCTGCAAATTCCGCGACTTTGTATATCGCGTTCCAAACTTGGGACAGGGGAGCGAGAATCCCCGATGCGTTTGCTGACAAATTGGTAATAGCATCTAAACGGATTACGCGACAAATACAGGACTGAAATTCAGGTCTGAACATTCCGCGCGGTGTCTATATCTACATCCAGACGATTCCGATCTTGCTCTCTCATTTTTTTCCAAGCGCTTTCTTTCACGGTCCAACTCGCCGCGCTATAGTGCGACACGTTGGCAGTCGCACAGAATTTGCCCGTCTAGCGCCTCGTTTGATCCCTCTCCTCGCTCCTTCGCCCCGTATCCTCCGATTCTCTCATCCGCTACGCTGCCTCCTCCGTCCGTCCGCTTTACCGTCGCCGTCTCCGCCAGCGGTAGGCCGGATATACGAGGCGATACCGTCGCGCGCATGTGCCGCAGGAAGAACGGTACGCATTGCGGTTGTAATATCGCGGGACGGCCGTTTTGCCGGCGTGAGGATATTATATACCTAAGCTCCGTTCCGCGGTCTTCCGCGGGGTCCCCGCTCCCTCGACTCCTCGTCTCGTCCTTCGCGTCCACGAGAACGAGACGAGCCGCTCGCCGCTTCGCGAGAAGACGCGGTGCCCGAGGACGTTTCCGGGAGCGCTGACGTTTCCCTCTAACGACACCCGGCGCCGCGACGCATCCGGACGGCACGCACTGTCCCGCAACGCAGAGGACCGGCGGCGCGCGTACCGCGTGTTTGCCGTACCCGTCTACGTGCCCCGAGTTCCCTTGTAAATTCATGCACGTGCACCGCCTCGTATTTTCGCGCTCAAGTACACGCACACGTGCGCCTAAGTGCGACAACTGCGAATTCCGGGCTGGAATTCGGCGACGATCCTCGGTAATTTATGAGGGAGACAATTGGTCCGAGGGCACCGCCGTCGGGGGTTAAAGCACCGGTAGGACATCGCCGGAGCCGCGTGTATATCAGGCAACCCTTAAGGATAATTGCGAGTGTGCATTATCGTGGCGAGAAAGAGAGAGAGAGAGGCCGTGTTTTTTAACACCCAGTAAAGGATACGAAGGGTGTAAACCTAATGGCCAATACGTTTCATTGTTTTGTAAATTGAACGTAACAGGAAATGTTATAACGCGACAAAGAAAACTAATTCGCATTCGTTCGTCCGATGCAGTGTTTGTCGAATGATTAAAATTGTTGGCGATTTAAAATGATTGTTAAAGTCAATTTCATTTGTATTTCATAATACGTTAAATCTTTTATACACAATATAATGCATAATATTATTTATATAAACGTATATGTATTTATAATAACAGAAGCAAACATTTCTATTGCATATAAAATATGTTAATGTATTTTATGGCGTTATTGAAATAGTTTGTAAGTTTATTCTTTGAGCATAAAAATTCCTGTGTAAAAGAAATAAATCAAAGAATCTTTATGCAGAATTTCGTCGACTTTATTTGAGGTATGAATAATACTTATGGAAGTTGGCAAAAAATATTATAATGTTTAAGGTCCTACCAATGTTCTCATTACGATCGTCGCAATTTACAGGTACCATTATAATAGCAAAGAACTCGAGAAGTGTATTCAGCATAGAATTCTGAGATTCTCTCTTTCTCTTTCTGGGGAATGTCCCGGTAGTTGAAGTTGAAATAAATTCCAAGTCCGCGCACCCGGTAGCTTGCAAATTTATGGTAATGTCGGATCACGAATCTCCCAAATGAATTTTATTTAAAGTTTCCTACATCCGACCGTGCTGTGGTTTGCCGGAAAAACTTTAGAATTCATAAATACAATTTGAATGATTCCCGCTACCCGGTCCGACATTTCTGTCATGGGCGAGTAGACGAGTATAATGACGGTCAGGCACCGGATACAGTGACAGAAATTCAATAGACCAAGTTCTCGATCTATTAGCGCAACAATTCTCGCACTTACTAAAAATTTGTCGACGAATAATCCGATGACCGACCGATATTCGATAGTACACTAACGTACGCGCGCACGGTTCGGGGCAAAATGGAACTCCTAAAGTTCAGGCTGCAATCGAAGTTTCCCTCGAATCATCGAGTGGAATTATTATGTTATCCATATGCAATATAAATCGTATAACTATGCCGTACAGAGGACGGCTCGAGATAGCGTTCATTTCCCCCTAACTTTCGGAGTTAGTCGAGTTTAGCATTTGAAACTACGCGATCTCGCGAACGCACGTATATTATAATATCGATCAGGTATTCGTGGAGTTTGGAGTTTTATGAAATCTGGGTTACGACTGATAGCATGATTTATGCTCGCGAAAAATTGTTCCCGGCATGATTTTTCAATACATTACGTTTCGCGAGTTTCCGGCCACGAGCGATACTTCCGCGGTTCGGAAAGAAGGCGAGCCCGCCAAGTTCGAGCCCGTGACCGGCCCCGGCATGCATCCGATTTCCGTCATATTCGCGCTGGACGCACTCATATTTCGTTGGCAGTCTCGTTGAATATTTTTTGGGTCGAGTGGATTCCTCCTACCTGGCTGTTTTTCAGCCGGCCAAGTTTCTCCTTGCGCCGAAGCCTTTGACTGTACGGAAAGCGTAGCCACAGTTGAGGATCCTTTTCATGCTCCTCCTCGCGTAGCGGCGCTCAAAAAGAAGAGATCCGCTGCACAAGTTTTCAAACGATTCGACTCTGCCTCCCCGCCACCCTATCAAGTGATGATTTTGCAATTTCCGAGGAAGGAAGATGAAGTACCCTTGGACGTAAATAGAAAAAAAGGCAAGTCATGCCAGATATTCTTGTATCAACCAACCCAGAGTTTGTTCAACGAATTGTGATAGATATACTTTGTATTTTATATTTAAATTGTATGATAAAGTCAAACTTATTGGACGAGTGAAAAACCAGTTAAAATACATTCAATTATAATAACGCAGTTAATATTTAATAAAAACTGTGTTACGTTTTTTTTCGAAATGTTTTAAATCAAGAATAATTTTCTAATTAACCGTTTCAAATTTGTATTTGCCAAACTGTCGAGTAACATTGTAATTTCGTTACTATCAGAGTTCACTATTATTTTTTAACGCATCTTTATGCCTTGCGCGTGTACATAAGAACCGAATTAATCCCTTGAGTTAATTTCGTTGAAATCATTGACATTGACATATGAAAGCGTTATACAACAGGAATCTTTGCGCCCCGGTACGAAGTTTCTCGAGAGTGTCCTCAAGGGGAAACAGAAAGGCAGAAGGAGGGATCGCCGTGAATCTCTTATTGGGGCTGAGAAATATATGGGCGGAAATAAGCCCCCGGTATCGCCAAGATGAAAGGACGATAAGGGCAGGCCGAATGACCGGAGGCATGCAAATTGATAGTAATAGCTAGCCTCCTCTGTCTCAACCCTGCGCTGCTCGCTACCCACTCGACCCTCTCTTTTCCCCTACGTTCCTTGGAGGATTCACCACCCTCGGTCCTACTTCCCTGGAATCCTCGCATGCACCGCATGACATTGATCATCTTGATTTACCGCCGTTTGCGTTATTATCCGCTGGAATCAAAAGCAGGCGGAAGTATTCCCTTAATCCGAATTATGGGGCTTATTTGTATTCACGACGCGAGCGTCACGAGCAAAGGCCGGGTGGCGACCAAAGTTGCTCTAGAAATATTACTCGCGTGCAGTTACGCTTTTTGCTATACATATTTATGTATAGAAACAATTCGTCGAGATTAGTTTAAAAAATTTATAATACAAACGCTCATCTCGCATATCAGTGCACCGATGAACATTTATTAACAAGTATTAAATAATATGTGTAATATCGCTGAAAAGAATCAGGAAATCAACATCCATATTTTTTGTAAATCTCATTTCTGTCCGTCTCAAAATACTACTCCAAATAACAGCGTAGATATTTACACGCACTTTTACATGTTCCGGTAATTTTCATCGATAAATTTCGATATTACGCCAGTGATTTATAAGTTAGAGAAACTATAGGGTCCCTCATATCGATTTAATGTCGCGCGATCAATTATTGATTGGCATTCTGCTGCAGCTCTTCCGGCTCGTTTCAACTTATTTTGTTGCTTCTACTTCTCTCGAGATCTCATTGGCCGTCCAACGACGGGGAGCGTGCGAGAAATGGCCGAGCAACGACTGTTGACTTCGTACTCGGCAGCATCCACGTGGGAGCAATGCGTCGAGTCTCGGATAAGGGTTGGCAGAGGGCGGTTGGCTCTCTGATTTACACCGGCAGCAGACTTCTTCTGAATATTTAACGCGACGAGACTCGAACGTCGCCGGTACCGTCGCGCGGCTGATCCCGATTAAGGGAAAGTGATAAGTTACTCCGAGTTTCGTATGCGACTTTTACTCCGCCGGTTGTTTATATCCTCACTTCTCTCCCACGCGCCGTCCGGCTTTCCCCTGGCGACGGTCCCCCCCGTTCTACCATTTTTCCCAAAATCTGGGATCTCCCATGTATCACAGATCATTCCACGACACTCCATTGCGTTTGCGAGTAGTGTAAGCATATTTGCTTAAACATCGAAGAATGAATCATTAAGACATTTAATTACACATTCATTGTTCAATTTAAAATTAAGTATCTTGCAGATAATCGAACGCGCGCGCGTGTCGTTTTCACTTTCAAATATAAATAATGAAAAATTTTTATAAACAAAAAAAAACAATACATCACAATTGCTACTGTAAGGAAGAAACAATGGGAGCGCGATAAAAAATCTTTATAGGAGGTGATATATTGAATGGCACTTTCGAAGATTAAAAGAAACGAACGACGCAATGAAGTACCCGAGACGATGAACCCGTGAGACATTTTCTTTGTCACATATATCCTACCTTGATCTGACGAAAAAGGAACTATCGCCAATACGTTTGTCGATCCGTGAAACTTTGTAGGACGCTGATATATACACTACATTGCACCCCTTGAATCGAAGCGAAGTCCGTTAATCAGAGCGCCGTGATATGATCAGACTACTAGAATTTAATTCCGTTAGCGTGGACCCTCGTATAAACAAATTAAATGACGCATCTGCGCGATTTTGTCAGATGATATCACGCAATATTTATATAACCGCATAAATAATTGTTATGGTGAAAGAATAAAAGTTACATTCTCCAGAAAATTGTATAAGATCACACTCGAATTTGTGGTCATGTTTATCATCAAATCAAATCAAATGAAAGATCTTGTTGAGCTGATTACAAATATGTGTCAAAGTGTACCTCCTTCTCGTGCAGCTCGAAATTCTAAGACTGCGGTTTTAGAATTAATCTTTTAACGGCGTCATCTGTTGATCACGGGATCTTTGGGCCCACTTTCTTGGAAATGGAAAGGAGATGCATTTTAGCACCGATATATTTGTAATCAGCTCAATGAGACGTTTCATTTTATGCTAAACATAACTGAAACTGTGCTTTTAGATTTAACTTTTCAATGCGACCAAAAATTCGTCAAAGGCTCCTCTCGCCCTTACCATATCTAATACTATTGTTCTTATATAGAGCCTTCATCAATATAATTATTAAATTAAACCACTTGGCCAGTTTAAAGTCGTCAAATAAGTTTTCTTCCTGTTGTTAAACGTTGGTGTTCAATCAAGACCAAACTAGTTTAATGACGGGCGAGATAAAACTTGGGAAACATTTGGCGGATCGTACACACTGTCGGAAAAAGCTCGGCGAGATACAAATTTGGGTAAATTTACCGTAAAACGATAATAACGGATGATAAACGTACACAGTCCCGCGGCAGTTACGAATTCATAGAGTTTTAGTAATCATCCTATCACTCGTCGATGTTTTGTGCAAATAGAATACGCGGTGGAACAAGGCGCATAAGTCGTTCGTTAAACGGGCGGGTAACGGGCAGCGTTCATTTTACCAGAATCGCGGCAAATATCAATAATTAAACGTTCCGTCGGCGGAAACAAAGCATAACGAACCGAGTTGTTTGTGAACGTTAATATTGTGCGCATATTATTTACTCATTAGCGTCATTCAGCGTTACGTTCCGTTACATGTGTCCGACATTATCGCGATTTACATGCAGGTTACAGCCGCGTCTGTACGGATGCGCCGACGTTAACGAGGGCCGCGCCGACGAGGCGACGTTCGGCGCGCGCTGCCGTCAATCCCAATCGTTTTCGCGTTCGCACCAATCAACGCGACGGCGACACCGAGGTGCGAAGTAAAAACGCGGAATCACGATTAAAATCGTCGGCGCGAAAATTACGCGCGGGCCAACGGGTTTCCGATTTCCCTCCTCCGTGTTCCGCTCGCGGCCCGCGCTCACTCGGCGCGCTCGAAGCGGACAAAACGGACGCGCGTTTTCGGCACCGTTAATTTGCATAAATTCGCTGATAAAGATAACAGTTATTGTCCGTCGCGACTAATCGATCGTCCCGCGTTTCCATCGGACCGCCTCGCGTTCTGCGTCGAACGGCCGCTCTCGCCCATCTCCGATCTCCGCATTCGGAATACGCGCGAAGGGGGTCGATCGGCGGAGGGTTGGCGAACGGGATTGGGGATAATGCGACGCCCGCGCCCCGCGCTCGGACATAAATATTACAACGTGTATGCCAACGGAGAAAATTACGGCACTCCGACGGTGTGAAAATATGCGGGACCGTCCCGCGGCGAGTCGATGATTAATAAATCAAACCGTCGCGCACGTCAAACAGGCATGATTGTAATTTGCTGGGATTTCACTTGTGCATGTATGTATAAGAGGCCAAGGGGCGGGGGAGGAGAGGGAAGAGAACGAGGATGGCCGTTGGTAAACGCGCGCTTGCAAATTAAAATGCGCATAATTACGTGGCAATTATAACGTTTGCCTTTCGTCACGAGATTCCCGGCGCGCGCGCTCGTCGACTGATGAAATCTGCCGGTATCGAATTTATCGATAGCTTTTTCTCGGTAATTGAGTGGGGAACGGGGGAAGAGGAAATATACGTCGCGTATATAGATAAAGTAAAGATTCGCGCGATACGTGTCTATGAAAAAAAAGTACGACAAAATACGAACGTATGTGAAAAATGTTTCCATCTCGCGTCGACCGCGTCGCGGTTGGTATTTTCAGCCGAGATTGTCATACTTGAACTCCGATTCCTTACGACGTTCGCGGGCAGCTTCTCCGCGCCTCGACGGCGCAACGTTTCGTCGCGCTTCGCGTTATACACGGCGCAATTGTT
Source organism: Vollenhovia emeryi (assembly GCF_000949405.1). NCBI lineage: Eukaryota > Metazoa > Arthropoda > Insecta > Hymenoptera > Formicidae > Vollenhovia > Vollenhovia emeryi. The sequence continues at coordinate 809,339 of NW_011967165.1, read as the reverse complement.
ACCGTGCGACCGCGCATATTGTTGCATTGTTCGGTCACTGTGATTGGAATTTAAATTTTATTCATAGGCTCGTTTATATCCGGCCAGTTACGTATTCAAATCGGACGGTCCGCATTCGAGCCTCCTGTCCTGTACGTACCTGGCCATCATAACACGGCTGCCATGCTCCCGATAATTCTGGATTTCCATCGCGATCATCCGACTGGACCGAATTCGGAAGGCACAAGCTCCGCCGATTTTACAGAGGGATGTGTTTCGTGCCGTGAAAAGTAACGCGCTCGAATTGACGTGTCGCGCAGCGAGCCCCCCCGGTCGGGGGTTTCTATCGGGGCTCGCGAATCGGCTTCATTATCTTCGACAATTGGGCGATGTTGCGAAATGAGTTACGACGACGAATAGCAATTTCGCGCAGGTTCAAAATTAGGAGGTGGACTTCGTACCGAATTCTATTGCTTGCTATTCGACGGCTGTGTCACTAACAGACGTCGCATGTCTCCCGACTTTAAATTCGTCGTGTGAGATCGGCGAGCTACGCGCACGACTTACGTTTGTCGAATATGGAGTCGAAAGCGGAATTATGGTTATTACGCCGGATGTTTAATGATGACCGTTCCGTTTCGTCCCGGTAGAACGGATGCGCGTGTGAGGTACAATACGTCGTCAGTGAGATCCTGGACGCCCGTATTGCCGACTGTTATTTTTCTTCCTTTCCGATCTCTCGTCCGTTTGCTGCCGTCGCCTATTGCGGCGCCCGTCGCCCGTTGCCTTATTCCAGACGAGTAAGGGTAAGTATTTGGCATGACGTCAAACGTAGATATTAGGATTCCCGGGAGTGGCCGGCCGAAGGGGCCAAAAGAGAAGAAATGAAGAAGAGGAGGTAAAGGAGGAAGAAAGAAGGACAGCCATGCGGTACCTGCTCGTGCGTCACATTCGTGACCAGCCTACGGGCACCTTGATGCTTGCCATCGTCATTTCTCCGTTTCTTCTTAAAGAAACCTTTATTTTTGGCACATGTTACGAGTCCTTTGTTCTGTTTCCGCCGTCTATTCCAGATACAGAAACGGTCGTTCACGAGTCTCACATTTTGATCGACTGATTCCAAATAATTTGAATATATCTATGGATTCTAATAGAAGACACTATTCGCATCGAATGATTACGTACAGATACGAGTTAAAGAAATCGATATAATAAAGATTGTTTTACTATCAAACATTAATATAATAAATTTTGATACTTTCATTGTCACAAATGACTCATTAAATATAATATTCCTTTTAGAATTGAGAATTTTCGTAAAACATATCTGATTTCATCGTTTTATGTCTTCAATGTGTCTAAAGATCACAGACAATTGAAACACACGCAGATAGAAAAATGTGCTCTCGCATTTTTCTCCTCCTTACATATTTCCCTAATATCTAACGAAGCTCTCGGTTCCAGAGCTTCAAGCTGCGTTGAAACGAAGTCGTCATTTCCAAGTTTTTGTTGTCTCTTCACCCGCGCGGCAAGTATAAGGGTACGTTATACTCTCTCTCTTTCTTTCTCTCTCTCTCCCTCTCCCTTTACCGTGCGCTTTACGAATTGCAAATTTTCGGCAAGTTTTCGTTAGGGAAATTCAGCACCGACAGTGCTCGCTGTATACAAAGTGGCACTAGAGGATAGAGTGGATAGCTAAGAGGAGGACGGCGAGGGGTAGAAGAGGAGAAGAGAGGGTCTTCGGATACGGCGCTCCACGGTAAAAGCACAAATATTTGACGGGTAAATAGAGTGATACTTGATGCGGCGTGCTGGTTGGTGCAGGGTACTGCTGCCGCTGCTGCTGCTGCTGCTACTGCTGCGCTATCCGTTATCGCCGTTGCTGCTACCGCTAGAATGGCGGCGACGGCGACGGCGGCGGTGGCGGCGGCGGCGGCGGCTGGAGAGTGCGCTCATCGTGCTACCCGGGGATGCTTTAGGAATCCTTCCGCATCGGCCACCCAGTTTGCTCGCCGGTGAGATTCACCACGCTTGGGCAAATTGCAAACATTAGCTGGCAACTTGTAACTCTTCGACGCGTCGCGGCGCGGCAACTCGTGCGCCGCATTCCGCGATCAGCGGACGTAGAGCGTCGTAGTGTTTGACGTCAACGGCCGTACGTGATCCACGTGACGAACGATCGATCGTTGGATCAGCTGTACGAGAACGGCGTAAATTATCAGCGCCTTCTGTCTTAGCATTTCGAGCAATTGTTGTTCCTCGCTGTTGTTCCTCGAAACTTTCCAGTCGATTACGGGGGAATTAAGCTATTTTCCTCACGCGGTGATCTTATTCTTCTCGCAAGTACACCAAATTATGTATGGTGAAAATAATTTTCTGGCGGAAAAAAACTGCTTCGACAGCCTATCGGTACTTCTTGTGTTGATCGTATTGTGTAATATCATGCTATTGATATTACTATCGGGATTACAAAGCATGTCGAACGTAATAATGCATTACGTTTTCAAAAGCAGCCCTTAGGGTGTTTCCGTATACTGTCATTAATTCCCACGACGAGAAGAAAAATCCTCCCTTGAATGATTATCCAGCATAAATACGTTCACAAATCTGTCGCGAAAGAACTCAAGCCCCGTTGTTGTCGGGGCTCGAACCCGTCCAGGGGACGTAAGTTCGAAAAGAAATCCTCTTTGAAAGGATGGGAGCGCGAATCTTGCGTGGCTCCTTCCCCCGCGTGGAGTGCTTGGGGTTAGGGTAAAAAAAGGGCCATCACCAGGGAGCATAATGCGTTTATAATAAATCGCGGGTAAGCTCTTATGGAAATCCGTTGGAAATTATTCGAGTCGAGAATTTGTGCGCGAGACGAAGGAGAAATGTGTACCGATAAGCGCTTGTGAAGGCGAAGCGAGGATATTTGTTTTGAAATGCCGAAGCATCAAAGGCACTGGAGTCACATCCCTCTGATGTAGTTGTCACTCTCCTTCGGTCTCGTGTCTTCCTTTTCACTCGGATATACTCTAATGGCACGTCCATTTCTTTTGTCATATTCTCCGCCGACATAAGTAAAAAAGACGAGACGGGAATTTTTCAGAATAAGGAGCAGAGTATTTAAAATTCACAGAATACATTAATTATCAATATACGTATTTAATAATTAAATTCAGTGAAAGTGTTTAATATTCCCTAACTTCTAGTTATAATTGCTCTGCTTTATACGCGTACTTTAATAAAAATGCATGAAGCCGATTTTATACAATAGTCATCTCGCGAATAGTCACGATTAAAAATCATTTTATGCTACGTTGACATCGTAGGAGTGTTGCGATCGTGTTTGATAGTAGCGTAAGATTTATAGACTATAAAAGATATCGAGTCAATGATCGTTTTCGTTTGTCAATTTGTCTCATTATAACTCTCATTTGGGGCCGTAACACTTCGCGAAGCGGAAGAGCAACCTGCAGGGCCGGCTTGACATGACTATTCGTCACCGAGGAACCCTAACGCCTACCAGCCACGATAAACCGGAGCTTCGATTCCCTCCGTAGAATACCATAGCCATTAAGCACAATGCCGCTGCTATTACTCTTCGCGATGTTATTGAGCGGTCCCCATTATCATCGTATAATATCGCGATATCTTTTCGCCCTCAACACGGGGACTCAAGAAAAACGGAAGGACTGCCAAATCGCGGCGATCCTCACTCGTAACTTCACCTTGGAACACAGCCTGAAATACTTTTGGCAATCCGATGGATACGGAGTAGTTTACGGAGTACGATAGTTTTTAAAGCTCCATTCTCACGCGCTTCCCCAACTCCGTCTAATATTCCACGGTCCACTCCCGAAATCATCGATCCGAGATGCGCAAATCAATTTCTAAAACAACACTGTCTTTCCATACTCTAAATTTTTTGGAGGGGAATCTCACCATTTCGGAGGGAGTAAATATTCACTCGAATAGAGTGAAGTGGTCAGTGACACCGTGATTCGAGTGAAAATTTCACTCCAAAAATTGTAGAGAGTGTATTAAAAATTAAACCGAGTATGTTTGCAAAAACGTTGCAAACTCGCTACAAAAGAATAGCCAAATATTTTAAGTCGGGAAATTTTTTAAATCGCCAGAACAGCTAAGAATGCAGATACATTTATAGCCTTATTTCTTCGAAGTTGTTAAGATTGCATCTTAAATGGAACTGACTAGAATCGAATTGTGTAATTTTACTTTTGTATAGTATAATGATACAAGAAACTGTTCGTGTAGACTTTCTTCGTTTGAAAAAGTCGCGTTCGCTGCCTCACGTCGACTCGTTTGCGTGCCGATTTATCCGACAGACTAACGAGCCAACCGGGTTGAGACTATCTTTTCCTCGGCTCGCCGTAGTTACAGCGGTGGTAGTTCCACCGGCATAAGATAAACATTGCCCAATTATAAATTCCTCGCATGCAAATGCCGAGCCCGCCAGCTGCGATGCGCCTACGAGTAGAGTTCTTGCTTCCTTCCATGCGAGCGCTCAAGAAGCGGAAAGACCACGGTACGAAGCGCCGAGGTAAACGAGAGAACGGCGGAAAAAGGGGAAGAGGGTTGAACGGCGGAGGAGGAGCGGGAAGAGAGAAACAAAGAAGGATGGACATAGAGACGGATGATGAGGGCGGAGGAAGATAAAGAGAGGCGACGAAGAGATAGACGGAGAGAGGGGAAGGGAAACGAACGGGGAGACGCGCGGCGCGAGTTAGGGTTGCAGGACGAAAGGATGAAAAGGGAGGAGATTGGAGGCGGGTCTGATTGGCGGCGGCGTTAACTGGGAAAGCTAAGCCCGGAGTCAGCTCGGCTGCGCTGCGTCGTCATCCGTGTGACAACTTATAATTTGATAGAAACCCGTTTCGTAGCGTGTCTGTACCGGTCCCCGCCTCACTTTCCGCTTTCCATCCCCCATTCCCGGTGCCACGGCTCGTTCGACACGGCCTCGTTGCTCTCGGTTCCTCTCACGCTCCTACGGCACACGTGTCTCCGCACGTATCCACACCCTCGGTCTCACGGCGAAGCCGAACGCTTAGCGGTCCGAGGTGTCTACGGCTCGCGGTGACGGTGAGACTGTTCGGGCGGAGCTGGCTCCGCCGTTAGAAACCATCGGATTCGCCACCGTCGTGGCGGATAGTTTAATTATGTTGATTAACATCGCGCGGTGTTTGCGACGCGCTCGAGTCAGCTCTGCGTAGTTCTCCGGTTGATTACCCCGGCGCAACGTCCGCTGCAACTTTGTACAATCGTTCGCCAACGTCCGCACGCGTGCGTTTATTACATACGTAACTTTTGCGACACGTTATTGTTAGAATCGCGAGGCAGTCATACGGAAATCATTAATTCCTTTCTACTGTCCTCGAACAAAGTCTGCAATTCCACGCTTTGCGCGTCGAAATAGATCCGGCGAGCGCGTTAAAGATGAATACGGCGACGCGTACAGGTAAATGGGATATGAACGAAAGGTTTGCACGTGAATTCTCCTTCGCGCGTGCATTATGTGGAGGCTCGGCTGCCAGCATCCGGGTGTTTAATACGCGTCCCGTCCTCCCGCGATAGTGAGATTTCAGCCGAAGAAAGAGGGACGGAGGGCGAGAGAGGGCGAGAGAGAGAGAGAGAGGGGGGGGGAGAAAGAGGTATACAGAGTGGCCGAGCTTGCTCAGCAGATTGGTATCAATGGAGACAAATTGAGTTGGCCGGTGATCGATGAAGCTCACCGGCCGTGACGCGAAGTTACGGCAGCGTGCACAATGTTTTCCCTCGCTCCTCGCTCACGCCGTCGTGTTTCCACCTCGATACGTCGCTCCTCTTTCTACATAGATATCCGCGCGGAATCGTATCTTCTGTGCCGCTGCACGCTATCGCAATCGTAACTATTCCCCGTCCAGCGCATTTGCACGCTCCTTTGTGAATGCGACAGGCCGTAACTGTCCGCCGGAAGTCGATTATCCCTTAACGCTCGTTCAGCGATTTTTTACCCATTTGCGAATCGCGAGCGGCCGGCATTACGGCGAGGCTGCGATTTGCACGCGCGCGTTAATCGCAACTTTACACCTACGTGCAATTTTTTTCCTCCCCCCCCCCCGAGGAATGCCGCGATAATTGAACGTCAGTTTAGAACACGCGGAGAAGATCGATTTCCTATCACACGTTTCGCCGTAGGTGTTATCGCAGTTCCGTAGGGCCTGGTTATATCATCGCGGCGCGACGACAAATCGCAATTACGCTCGCCGAATCCGTCGTCCCGATAACGATACGAGTTCCCCGAGCTTGTCGCGCCGCGTGGCACGCAAGCTCCTATCGTCTGGAATCTTGAATGATCGATGGCACGCAATAAGTAAATATGGGCTATCACTCAACGCGCGGGCTGATTACAGAATCAAGTGCGAGTCAACTGCACGCGCGCGCGCGTTTATGTATGCATCCCCGCCGGGCGGAGTTATCGGTATGCGAGGTAGAGACGATAGCGTCTATTGAGACGCGGTGTGTAAACCCAGACTACCGGCTTTTAGTTGATTAACGCACCGTCCCCCTGCCTCCCCCTCCTCACCCCGTTAAACCGTGACTCGCCGCGAATCTGGAGTACAATGAAAATAGCTTTCGCCGGAAAGACGGATTACTTGAAGATTATTGACTTTCGACTCATCCCATCCCCCCCTCCCCCCCCCTTCCGCGTCCCCTCGCAAGACAAGCCAGATGAAGAGAGGAAGGGATAAGACGGAGAATTTCAGATTCCTCGTTTGGACCGGGTCCGTGCACCGGGGTTATACCACTCTTCTCCCCCGAGTAGTAAACGTCGACGCTAGAGACGGCGAAGGGGAGAGAAAGGACGGTTCTTTGTCGTTTATCCTGTCGGGCAAGTGGTATGTCCTCCTCGACGCGAACCGAGACGACTTTCCCGATCTTTTGTTTTCTCAGAAACAGAATATTGCTGACGGGGCCGGCTTAATCGCCGATAGTGAATTCAAGCAGTGCGAAATTTTGCGGAATATTACGTTTGGAAAATGTGTAGCAATAATTAATTCGGATAAAAAAAAGTAACAAATAAAGGTACAGAGGCGAATGGTGTACACGAGCGACAAGGTTGAATAAATATGAATAAATTTAATTAATAAAAATTACATAAACCAAATAACGGACGTTTCGACATAGCAATGTCTTCATAAGCGTATTAAGAACCGCGCGAGATAATTATAAAGAATAATGTGAGTTAAAAATGTTAAAAATCTAAGGACGTGACTTCAAAGGTTCCATGTGTCAAGTAATATCGTAAGATCGAAGCAATATGTAAGGTGGGATCCAAAATTAAAATTCAATTCCATGCAGGTAAAAAAATGGTCAAAAGATGTCAAAGCCTACGTCACGTTTGATAGCGTGAATGGGTTGGTACGATATCTAAGAGAAGCCAATAAGCAAGAATGTTGTCAAGTATTTGATAAAGAAATACAAAAGAAAATAATTTACTTTAAAATATGGTAAGCCACAAGTTAAACAATTATTGACTCACATGTAGAGATGCTAATGAGTGGAGAGAGAAAAAGCTAAAAGAAAAAAAACAGCAGTGGGCCGTGACACTGACTGCACAGAAATATCAGAAAGAGTCGTTTTAATTGTTAAAGCGCGTAGCATTAAATTGTTGCGTCGCTGCGCGCTGCATTCTTGCAAATAATATCGATTGCATTATTTTATGCCAATCCCGTTTCCAGCGCACAGTCAAGAAACATTCTGCGCGTACTTCGAAATTGATTTTGCTTTAGGTCCCGCCATAGATTTGATTAGTTGCATTTATAGCACTACACACAGGCTGTCCGGCTATGCAGAGGCAAACAGTCATGGCACGTGTTGGTTTAATTATGGCCTGATGGCTCGATGCATATCCTCTCGGCTCCGATACTTCCTGTGTGTGCATACGATGAGGAGCATCCTCCGTATGCGTACATAGGGCGTCAATCAACATTAACCAGATCGTACAAACGTGGTATTGGCGATTACTATATGTTGTCATCGATGTCATAATGACAAGACATGCGTGACGAGCATGGCAAATCTTGAATTATAGTCACCAGAGACGAATTAATTGTAAAATCACGAGCTATTACCACATGTAATTTTGCTCTTAATAACAATTCACGGGAGCGGAAGGGAAAGCAGAATTTTGGTAGCAGAAAATTGTAGATCAACACGTAACAAAGGTCTGAAGTGGTAATAAAATTGTTATTAAAATTAAAAATTAAAGTTAAAATTTGGTATTCTCTTTCTCTTATACACCGTTTGTGTTTTCGCTGAATTAACGCGGAAGTCTTTTTATTTTTATTTTTTTTAGTTGTATTTCTTTACACCGAGAGAACGATTCGGAGTGGATCGGAACGTTTGTATTTTACATTTTATTATTAAACTGTCCATGACTATTTTAAAGACTACGCCTTATTACCCGCTCGCACTGGTCTTCCCTACCCTCCACTGGTTTAATAAAATTGTATAAATTATTTAAAATTATAAGCGCGTCCACCTCCCATACGAGATAACATCTGCGGTAGCAAAATCGACTGTCATTTGGCGTAAAATTGAATTCTAAAAATATAATTTACTTGAAATAAATATAATTTATATTTCTCCTTCTTCTATCGCGAACGCGCGGAAGAAATGTGGACGTATCATTTTCGAAACTAGTCATACACTGGCGAAAAAAAGGGCAATGGTTATCGAGATCAGACCATTCCTCCATTGTCAATGGAGATTTCGTATTTACGAGGCATGAATTTTACAACTCGTTCACTGTAACATGATTATCCGAATTCCGGGCTCCGGCTGAGCCACCCCCGACACATTCGCGGGTTCGATACGCGTATGTGTGTGCAGGTCGCTCTACTCGTTCTATTTCCTGGCATGCATAATGCACGTAGAGGCGAGTTTACATTGCCAATGGCGAATCGGAAAAGTTCCGCCAATATCAGACAGGAGACATTTTTCGAGCGGGAGCGTTTGTCGCCGTTTCTTGAAAAATGTGTTGACGAGAAGTATTGTACAGGTTCCCAGGAAATTGTGAAAATTCCTTGAGCGACCGGGCGCGGCGCGTATTCATTTATTTCGGAAGATATTTGTGGGTAACATTTTCAATTGCCCGCCGGATATGAAATCGAACCTACCGCTGAGTTGTACTTGACGGTCGGAGTTAACAGCAAATTTACAATGGCACGGAATTGATTTATTATCGACGAATATTCGCTATCCGCTCTCTATTCGCGCGTGGTCGCACGTTTTAATTTCACTATAAAGAACCGGCTCGCTTTAAACGATGTATGCTAACACCTGTATCTGCCTTTTTCCCGGCTAGCCACCCAATGCCATCCCATCCCCCGCTTTCAACCTCCCTAATGCTCGCAAATACGGCAACTCCCATACCGGGATTATTGTATTCGAGCGTGCAAAGGCGGGAACGCGAGCAAAAGAAGCAAAAACGAGCGACGGAAGAGAAGGCGGAGGCGGAGAAGGAGATGGCGGGAACGAGCGGGAAACGAATAGAAACGTATTGCCGGCAGGAAATGAATTTTTACGATATTTACTTTAAAAGTTTTTTCCACCGCGGTCGTTATCCACTTCCGCGCCGCGAACCCTCGGCGAAGAACCAAGATCCCTCTTCGCTTTTCACGAACACCACGGATGTTGGGACGTTCTCTGGGACAAGTTACTCGGGATCGATTGATCTTCCGCTACGTGGAAACGAAATAATTTACATACCAGCAATGATATCCAAGAGTTAAACTTTCTAGATTTTCGCGAGACACGTTTAGACTTCTAAGCTTATAAAGAAATATATTTGACGTATCGTGTTTACCAACTTTTGCGAAGAGCTTATCTATTACGACACTAGATATAATCTTTCTCTTTTGTATCAATTGAAAGATTAAATAAAATGCATTATCTAATATTTTAACGTTCTGTAAAACATTGTCGAACGTGTCAACGGATGATCATGCGAGGACGACAGATCATAGTAGAAATATTAGATCACGTTTGAGAGGGAGCTTCTTCATTTATGCAGCTAATGATCGATTAAATCTTGGCCGGTATCGCCCAGTGCACGGTAACTATTGACCATACGAATTATCCTCTACAGCGCGTATGGTCTCTGCGATGACCAGCGGAATAGTGCTGTGGAGCTCGCCGTCTAATTATCGTACGTGCCTAATTTCAAGGCACCGCGTTGAAATGTACTAACCGTAACTAATGCAGATCGGTAAACGCTATTAATCCGCAGCTTGACTTCTGCTAATCAGCGGTTCGCCGCACCTCGGTGAACCGGCGTTTCATAGATTCTGTTCTACGATATGCGAGATAACCGGAGATCCTCGTGCAGATTGTCGAAACGTTGCAAGTACATTTGTCCGTAAAAAGATAACCAGATTAAAAGTAATATGTCACCTGCCGCCTGTATTTTTCGTTAAAGCTTTGCAGCTCCATTGCAGCTTCTCGCTCGGCTCGAATAACGCGCGTTTAAAATTGTGTAAAAAAAATGAGACCTGACACGCGTAACGATTTCCACGCATGCGAAACGAAACACACACGAGATGACGTTTACGTATGAACGTTTCTCAAGCTCTGGATATGAATAGTTGATAAATGAATAACGTTACGGAACGGTAATATCCTTCTACCGCGGCTGTATGTGACGCTGACGTGATTTTCGTTCAATCGAGCTGTCGTCGAAGATTTATCAATAGCGCGCGCCAAACCTTATGGCAATGGCATTCCCTCGTTCTATTGATACAGTTCCGTGAATGATCATAGATTGGCGACGGTCGATTAGCAATTACCTGAAGAGAATTATAGTTTTCCAGCTCGGCGACGAAGGCTGCGCCCTACGTGAACGTTAATCTTGTGATTGTTTTATAAGAATGTTAAGAAAAAATTTATAAGTTTAAATTCTTTGTAATATCCTAGAGAGTTCTAAAGGACAAAAGCTAAAGCTGTGGTATAAAAATAACGTACATTGATAAACTAATAGATATGTTGATTTATCCCTTTCCCTTTCTCTCCCTGTCCAGAAATTCAATGATACGCCTCAAGTTTTCATTGGCATCTCGCAAACACAAGCGTGACGCCGATTTAGCCTTCGGAAGGTATGCCTCTTCGATCGAGAAATTCGCTGGCTTTCGCGTCGTCACACGTAATTATGTGCGAATGCTCAAAGCATCGCCATCACTTGGCTTCTATACACGTTCGGGGATTACGGGGGTTGAACGCAAATTCGGATAGGAATGCAGCCGACGTCGACGCGCGATCCGACGAGACGGGATCGGCCTCTCGACATACCGATAATCACCCTTGCAAGTAATGTCAATCCGCAATGTGCGCGAGTGCGCCCGCGCAGCGGGATTCCACTTATAAACAATATCCGTTAATTTTCCCTGAATTCAATCTCGGGTCCTGGGCTCATCCGCGGGCTCACTCGCTCCTATCCCATCCGACAGTTTACCCCGTACCAAGGCGGAACTAGAAGGTGCTTCGTAACGAGAAACTTCGTAACGAGGCCGGGTTCTCGGTATATTCGACCTTCGAGAGTTTCGTCGGGGAAGATACGATCGCCTCTAACGGCGTTTCAAGCGAAAATTTTCTGCATTATGTACTGATAATCCCCACTGGTAGCGGGGATGGGAAAAAAACGTTTGCCGCGAACTATGCGCGAGATTAGCGAAATTGAATTAAGATGAAAATACACTATTAACCCTTCGCGCGTGAGTTATATAATGGTGATAATATGTCTCTAGCTTAGTTAAGAGTAGCCGCGCAACGAGTATCGATTTTTCTCGCGTATTAAAGTGAATTATTAGAGGACCGACCGAAGCAAAGAGAAATATTATTATGATCGCACGTAATGTTCATCTATTATTTATATTCATTATCTAATTTACTTTGGTAATCTAAGGTGTTCATCTTTTTAACATATTTTGTACGAAATCCCTGATTTCGTAGTACTAAATTATCGTGCGTCAATTCTAATTTAATGCAGTAAGTCACTTTGCAGACATTAATACTCAATTTTAATCACGAGTAAAATTAATGGTAAATGAGAATTGCCAATATATATCATGCGATCGAAACAAATCGGGCCGTATATATTACGCGTTGTTATTTCTACGGGGGTAACATATTGCATGCGTAATGTCGCGCAACGAAGCGCGAAATCAGTACGTTGCGCGACAGTTCGTTCGCGAATTCTCGTCCGTGCCGGCGTATCGTTCATCCCCCCGTCTATGATCGGCGATCGCAACGCGTGACGGGCGAAAAAGTACCGACGGCGTATATTACCATGACAAAATACGTGGCACTTAGCCCCGCAGCTGTTACACTTCTGCGGACTGGCTTGCTCTGTTACAGGAAACGCAGACAACGGGGGCGACAGAGAGAGGAGAAATAGAGAGTCGGTCGCATCGGTCCGCCACCCCCGGTATAGCGCGGCATTACCAACTGGCCGAGTCTGATTCTCTCCCGGTGCACCGTCAGCAATGCATCGCCGGGGTTGGAAACCTCCCTAACGAACCACATTTACATCTGAAAGGTGCGCCAATTACCCCGACTGCGTTTTACTTCATCGACATTGTACAAGTCGCCGGCCGCGCTGAACTATCCATTCTTCGGCGTCGGCCCCTTCCCGCGGCGCTCAACTATTTTCACCTGGTCGTTCCTAGATCGCACGACCTTTTTTTTACCACTCATCCCTCTTTGCTGCTTTCGGCAACATTTCGGCTATCGCCGCGAGGCATTCGCATTCACGATCGACGCAATTCTACCGCTTTCGACCGATAAAGAAACAGCAAGATAAATTTTTTTTCTTATCAGAGGAAGAGAACACAAATATTTGCGACAAGTTATTTTACCGTAAGAATGAACCGACGAAGAGCAATAAAAGATTAAATATCTTTTTCGTTGAATTATTAAAAGTATATTTTTTTAATTGAAGATGCGTCATCTTCAAAATATTTAAACGGAGATTGTAAGATTGTATTAATAATAGATTACTTCACGTTGGCAAATTTGTAATACTGAGTATTTTTTACGCGAGTTCGTCTTTATTAAACAATTTTTAAATAAGACGATTTTTTTCAAGAAATTTAATTGATTAATTTTTACTAACGATAAGTAATGAAAAGTTAATTGAAACTTTAATATCAAGCACTTTTTTCAACGTTGCCCTTATGGCTTCCCTTTTTTGTATAAGTTTTTTTTAGCTTTTTTTCTAAAAAGTGGTGGTTTCTCTGACGAAATGACGTCGATGCGTCGCATTCTGGCTGGATAGCTTCGCGTTCGAGTTAATTCTAGTAGTCTTTGCTCCGGGGTCATCGTTCTCTCATTTTCAATCTCTTTTCCAGTTGCAGGCCGAGAGTGTGGTATTCGCGGTTCTCTGCTTTCGGCTTCGCGGCCTTTTTCGGGCCGACGTATAATTAAATTCTTTCGCGTCGCCAGGTCGTTTGACCGTTCGCTTAAACGTCGTAATTAAGGCTGCGCTTGACGATCGTAGCGGCGGCTTCGATGTTAATGCCTCTTCAGGTACACAGCGTCGGTGTGGCGTAAAACGCTAGAACGCATCGAGTTAAACGAATCTAACGTTCGCACGCGACGATAATTCGCAATAATTTATTTCTCCTTGATGGCTGACGTAATTCGCGCCGAATTTTTTTCTGCTCTCACTCGAGGCTCCCGAGAGCGGCAGCTGAAATGCCACGTTTTAATTTTGCAGCGAGTGCGAATATTATCGCTCCCAGGTAATTCATATTGGCACATTTTTACTTTCGCTTGTAAAAAAAATTATTATCACCGCATGCATTTCGGTAATCGTACTCGACTGTCCGATAGATAACTTCAGGATGCGTTTGTTCGCTTTGGAAATTTTAATAATACACAAAGATAATTCTTATTCAACTTTCTGCCACATATACACCGTCATCACACTATATTCATGCTCGAAAGCGTTATCATCGCGGATTGTACGGCTCTCGGTGCTTCCCGCTCTCGACTCTCGACTAAAAGGATCTCCGGGAAAGCCGAGTTTCTCGTAAAGCCATACCAGCGACATTGATCCGCGGTGTACAATGCGTCCGCTCGGACTAGTTTGAAGAATCCCTTTGATCCCGGCACTCTTTAGATTTCCGAGCGCAGACAATACGCTTGCGTGCATATTATTAAAAGCGGGCCTCCCGCGTTTTCAAAGTTGCGCCTCATTTAGCGGCCACCTCGCACAGCGAGCGCCAGTGGGTCAGCCTTATTCCTGACATTTACAACTTTTTATGCGCCTCCACCTTTCCGTGCCAGTTAAAATGCCAAAGAACCGCTTATCATGGAAATGAAAAGATTATAACGAGTAACTTACTTTGCCTCCTCAAACGTACGTAACACGCGACAGCTTATGTGTAGAGGAAAGCCGTCTATTATGAGATAGCAGGTTTTCATCACCCAAATTCAATCGCAAATCTCTTTTCGCAACGATTGCATAATCTAACAATGAATTTTCCACTAAACAGATTTCGCTCCAAGGGCAGTGAATTCATGGTGGAATCAACCGATGATGCCTATTAATTTAACAGAAACCCCCCGCTATCCCATATTAGGATTATATCTCACAATAGGTGACTTTTCTCTATAAGAAAGCTTAGATATATATTGAAATACAAAATATTCACTTATATTTAACTTGATAATTTAATTTCGATGCGCTACCTTGTTGATATGTTGACATTACTCGTAATACGTTCGCACGAATTTACAATACAATGCACATTATTCTTGCGCTAATTGTAAGAGCAGACATGCTCAGCGACAAAGCAATACAACGCGGTCGCTATCGTTAACGTTTAGTTAACGTTTAGTTCGAGGAGTCAGCAATTTAGCTACTTTCGGTGAGCTACAGCCTTGGGGGCGTGCTTTGAACTTTGGCACGGTTGTAATTTTCGCGTGCGCGAGCCAACTGATTGGGGAACGGAGCACACGTCGTAAAACATCGGCGCACGCATTGCACTCGCGCGAGTTCCGTTTTTCTGTCAATTCGCGCAAGATGAAAAATTTCCGCGCTTTGAAGCCACGTCCCGAACTCGCAACCGCCGATTAATTTCAAGCGCATTCTCTGCTCGACCCAGAGCCGGATGGCGATTCTCCCCGGGTCTGAAACTTGTACATATCTTTGGGGACTTAGGATGCAGGAATAGAACTGATATCTCCGAAAGAAGCATTTCTGCCGAATTTCTCGACAGTTAAGATTATGAAACTAAAGTTTCGATTTCACTGGTCTCTAATTAAGATTCGTTTCCACGAATCAGCCCTATTTTTTTCTTGACACACACACACACACACACACACACACACACACACACACACACATACGCGCGCGCAGGAACACGTCGGAAACGCGATGGAGTGGACGAAACTTTCACCGGACGGCGAGTGGCAAGAGAACGTTGTGCGTTTACTTTTGACGCGTTACACGCGCGCTTGCACGAAGTCCCCGCGTGCGCGCGCTCTCGTGTAACAAGGGTTGAAGGCAGTGGGTGATATTAATTTTCGCCACCGTGCCACCGCGTCTCCCGTTCTCTTTGCCGCGCTTCAGCGTTGCCCCTTTGTCGTTTGCTCGTTAACCGCGTCGGAGCATTTTTAATTTACGTTTGTGCGTCGGGAGAGAATGCAATCGGCAAGAGTCGCGCTTCCGCAAGGTGGTATGCCGTGAAACGACTCGAGCGTTCTCCCGATTGCTCGATACCGGCCAAGTCTGATATCGGGAAAAATTGCTTTTTAAATTTCAATGAGCAGTATCGCGTAACCATCGTGTGTCTAAAACCCGTATCAGACTACGTATTGAGATTGAGATTAGATTGAAATTTGACCAATCAGAGTAAAGTTTACTAATCTCAAGTTAGCGAATTTTACTCTGATTGGTCAAATTTCAATCTAATCTCAATCTCAACCCGCAGTTCGATACGGACTTAACGTTAGTATCAGACTGGAGAGAAATCGGACAGATTTGAAATTATTAAAAAATGTTTCATATTTTCAAATCTGACGTCCATTTAATGGATATAATTTTATTGTTAAGCAGCTACGTGCCCGAGCACAAAATTGCGAATTTAATGTTACTAGCCTAATTATTAGTCTGCGACATCTTACAAGATCAAAGCTTCAACGGCATAAATTAAGTATAATATATCCTAATTTTATTTCTATCGACTGTCAATTCGTCAATTAAACGACTCGCGTTACCGACATGAAAATTTGAAACGGGCCCTTTCTTCATCTTCTCGCTCCTTCCGACGACGAGCTGCTTCGTTAAGCAGTCGCCAAGCCTGAAAATAATTTCAGCAGAGAATTTCATCAGACGGAGGGTAAAGTAGCCCTTGTAACGTCTGGCAAGCAGCTTAACGCTCGTTTAGGTGTGCATGTATACGTACGGTTGGGCAGTTTAGTGGTTGTCGTTGACGAAATATATTACTTTCGTTATTGTCTGTCTCGAAGCAATATTAACAACGGGTACGAGGGTTCCAACCCCCCTGCGAACTGTTTTAATTAATCCACAACGAATTAACGGTTAAAACAGCACGGGATACCGCGTATACTATCCTTATCTCATCTAATCTTCTTATTTTACACGATTTGTTATCTTACATACAAATTTCTCTAAATTCTATTCCAAACTAGATCTTGCTTAGTTATAAATAATATACCAATCAATTTTCTCAACAATGTCTGTTATTACGATGTCTGTTACATCGTATTTTTAAAAATGTGCTGCTTCTTGTGTTAAATATTTTAATAAGCAAGGTTTGGAAAAATTAATTAAAGTTTATTTAATGAGAAATAAAATTTTCCTGTCTGTTTGGATTCTCTTAAAACTTATTAATTTGTTAGAACCTTCTATCTTCCATCCATTTATAATGCAGAATTGGCGGGATCATTAACGATAAAAGGAACGTTGGTACGAGATTAGAATGAAGAAGAACGCGTTTGTCTCACACCTGAAAAGCGAGTAGCATCGTATTTCGGCTAATAACATGACTCGAAATACCTTGAAAGCGTAACCGCTTTCCTGAAATTAGCTTCACTTAAATTCTCCGCAGCGCTCGCGCCAAGACGCTTACTTCTCCTTTGTAGAATGAGGTTCAACGGAAACGCGCGCAGGTAACTTTTATACGTGCCTACCGTCCTTATAAATCGCTAACGATGTTGCGTCCGTGCCGCTAATCGCGCGAAACGAAGTAAAACGCCGACCTGGGAGACTTGAGGCTTTACGACTGCTTCTTTGCATTTCTATCTATAAAATTATGATTTCGTGATTTTTACAAATGCATTTTACGTTACTTTTTTTTTATTGTATCCCAGAACACGATCGCAATATAATTTTTATGTATAACACTAAAGAAAAGCGCGAGAGAAAATACTGGTGTTCTTTATGTACCTAAAAGAAACGCAATTTTCTAAAAGAAAAAAAGAAACACGATAAGTTCGTGCATGGTTGCTTTCACTGCGCAGCAAGGCTCAAAATATACCACCGATTATCTTCAATTGTCTATTAACGCTTACGATTAGGAATCGATATTGCGTATGGGATAAACTTGAAGGGCGAGTAAAAAAAGATTATTGGGACGCCTTTTCTACGGATTGCACGACAGTGCGGTGGTCATAGGCGCGACACATTCTTGATTTTTACGACCCCCAGTAACGTGCAGCTTACGTGCTGCCGTTATCGAACAACGAGATCCGGATCCGATCGTTTTACCCTCTGTTAAAGTCGGTGCTAAACCTTAATATCACTACAATGAAATTGCTCCATTTAGCTGGCCTATCTCGACTACGGGCATCGCATTTTGATAACAGAGTAGTATACTGCGCAGCAATCCGTAGAGCAAAGTCCCCTATTATGAGTTAGAGGATTCTAATATGAGATAGTAGGTTTTCAACGTCCAACTTTAATCACCAATCTTTCTTCGCAACGATTACACGATGTAAC
Organism: Vollenhovia emeryi; assembly: GCF_000949405.1. Classification (NCBI taxonomy): domain Eukaryota; kingdom Metazoa; phylum Arthropoda; class Insecta; order Hymenoptera; family Formicidae; genus Vollenhovia; species Vollenhovia emeryi. Next base: position 791,356 of record NW_011967165.1, on the reverse strand, counting down.
AATCAATTTCCCACTAAAACGATTTCCAAGGGCAATAAATTCATGGTGGAACCAACAGATGATGCCTATTAATTTAGCAGACACTATCTATCTTATATTAGGAGTCTATCCCACAATAGGGGATTTTGCTCTACATTACAATACAAATTCGGACGTACAAACCTATTAATATTTTTATCACGTAATATATTTTCGTGTACTTCGGTTATCAATGAAACGTAATTTTTCGCTTACTCTGATATGAGGAAATTGCGAATTTATAGAAGAAATTTTGAATGCACGTGTACCATTTGCAGGAACAGCACGTGCGTCTTCGAGTACAGTGAGCTAGAAGACTACCTCCCGTTTGGTAGACCAAGGGCCGAGCGAATTAGGTATACGAGCGTCGTTTCACTCGAAGGGCCTGTCGTTATCCCGCCGCTCCTCCAGAGCCTTGAGAGCCAACTGTTAATCCTCCGCAGCACTTTGCCCTCCGGATTGATGCCTTTTAATTTGTCCTCCGGTTAAATTAAAATCGACTTAGTCTTTTCTGTCCGCCCCCGCTGTTCGTCTCTCCCTTCCCTGCCCCGTCGCCATCGTCTCGCCATCAGTGCTCCGACTCTACGAGACTCGCAATTCGCTAACGTAAAGCGTTCTCCATCAATTTCGACGTGCTACGTATCGCTCCGTCCGCTTTGATCTGCCCTGATTCCGATTCTCCCCTATCAGGTACCGAGCCGAGCCGACCTGAGCCGCGTCGCTTCCATTCACGTGATGACTCTCATTTCACTTTATCACCCTTCATCTACTTCCAGCAAGAACTCGCGGCGGCCCCTTTATTATCAGCGTACACTTTCAGGTTGCCTGCTTCGTTTGATGCGACTTCGCAGTGGAACACACAAACTGCCAGTAAAGCTGTTAGACCGGAAAAGTCTGAACCTCAATGGTGGCTTTCGTTTGTTGTTGTTTGAAATACAGAGCATTTTAAAATAAACATGGCTTATAGATGCTAGGAGAGAACCCGAAGAATTGACGCGTTATTGGAAAACTGATAAATAACGAATTAAACGTCAAAGATAAAAGTGAACAGAGGAGAGTCCCCTTTTACGAGACAGCTGGTTTTCAACGTCCAAAATCAATGACGATTCTTTTTTCACGACGATTACACGATCTAACAATGAATTTTCCGCTAAACAGATTTCATTTCAAGAGCAATAAATTCATGGTGGAACCAATAGATGATGCTTGTTAACGTAACAGAAACCCCGCTATCTCATATTAGAAACCTGTCTCATAATAGGGGACTTTTCGCTATTTGATATCTTACACCGGAGATCATTAGAGAATTTGACGAGCAAAACCGATCTCTATACGGGTAGCTTACAATTAGATCAGCTTAGGTACCGGGCAAAAACAGCGTCATTTGTTAAATGTATCTATCGTGATTGTCGTTGAAACGTAAGGGTGTATTCGTCCACATCCGTATGAACGCGTTTGTCTGTGATTCGACGAAAGCACGGCAGTTCTGGCCGGCTGGCAGCAACAATAGCATGCATTAACCTTTGTGCAGTTGTAACTGCAGTTGCGAGATAGTGGCTCACTCTTTGATGGGGGAGGGGAGGGGGCGGAGGGTGGTGAGGGTTACTCCAGCCGGCCGGTACTCTCCAGGCATTTACAACCATTTCGCGTAATCTCAACGAATACATCCATCGGCCACTCCAGCGATGCTGAGTGGACGAGCCAATTATTGTCTCGAATCTTCACTCGCAGCTCGCACGAATGTACGATGTACAGTCAATCCAACAACAAATCGGAGTACCGCCTGATTTTCTTGCTCGCAGGATCTGGGCGTTTAAGTGCGCGATATAAAAGCAACCCTTTCGAAAATTTTATACTGGCCAATATTTAAAAAATGTAAATTGTATCGTCATAATCTTGGTTTTTTAAATCGAACGCTCGATTGAAGCGATACTATAAGATAATATAAAATTCTAAGACTTGAGAAATAGAATTTTTCGTTTTGAATTTAATTTCAAATTGGCTAAATATAATCTTGAGATTTAGTTTTACACTATCTTTTTTTTAAAACTACTAGCCACATTATATTGTAAAATTTCGAAATGTTTGAACATTCGAATTGCGACTGTAGTCTCGTAGGAATGATGCTGCGAGTGAAAGTTATAACGCGCTCGTAATTCTAATTGAGTTTGAATATTAGCCAAGGTGATAGACCGATACGCGTGTATCTTGGAAAATCAGTAATATTTCCTAGCTCTCGATTACGCGAGTCTGCGGGTGCGTTCAAGACGAGTGGCGCCTAAACTTATTGGGTTAGCCTCGGGATCGATGAACCGGAAGATCGCAAAGATGGCAAATAGGGGTCTACTTTGACGTCGTCCCATTAGCGCCGGATAAAAATGGGAATCGCAGATCTTGGTACCCGCGTACATATATACGAGGGGTGCGCGATTCTGCCGATAATTGCGTTTCGTCCTTAGATGACGTCGACAATTTTCGACGTCGAGGCCCGGACGTTTTGTGCCTATCTTTGCGAAAGCCTTTGACGCATGAGTAACGAAAATCATGGCGTAACACACGGATGTAAATCCACGAAAAATTTTCTTGTGGAAATTGAGAAACAAGTAGTTTGATATATTGTAATTACGACAATATTGTGCAAAACTTTTTTTTGCATAATTTTGCAGAGAATCTAATAGTTCCTTGGCATTTCTACATATCAAGTAATTTATATTGCGTCATATAAATCATCAAACTGCAATAATTATTGGTGCAATATGATAAAATTCCTTCGTGACGTGTATCCAAACAGTTGATGCAGCCTAGAACACCTTTTGCGCTATATGATGCAGAAGGAATTGTTAGATTTCTTAATTAATTGCTAATTCCGATGATGTATCGGAAATTAAATTTCATAGCGCTTAACATGGCAGCTATAAAACTCTTTGATAAACTTAATCGAAGCATGGGGAGAAAGAGAAGGAGAAAGAGAGAGTTTCTGACGTACTCATTAATTAGCGTTGAACAGTCTCCGCGTAAGTTAATTGCGAATTATGCGCTTGTGACGAAGGACGTTCTTCAGTAACCTGCGTAGCTGTGCCCTGAATCGATTAAATTCTCGTTTGCGATTATTCTAGTGGCATAAAACGTTTTAAAAATTCGAAAAAGTTTGTTGTTCTGTAAAATATCGAATTCTATTAAACAAACACGTTCCATGCGACCATTTTCTTACGTATAGTAGATGTAACACGTTCGTGAAATGTAAAATTGAGAAATAGAAATAAAGATGAAAAATAAATACAAAGAATTAATAAATGTAAAATATCTAAACGTATTTTTTATCTCAAATGATTTATCATGTTTATTATATTGAATTGCCATGTGTTATATTTCCTAACCTTTTATTGCATCTCAACGAATATCTAGTCAGCCGTTGTATGTATTTGCGAACAAAATCTATACATTTTCGAGAAAAAGGATTTGTTTCTATAAGAAGGCACGATTGAGAAAAGTTGTATTCCAGAAGGATTAAGTGCTGGGCTCTTTTGTACAGGCCTTATCTGGTGGGTGACCAAAGTGCGAATTTAAGGTTGTTAAGTGCATTATGCTAACCCCGCGATACATTAGCGCCTCGAGCCTGCTCGCTAAAGCGCAAGACGCAAAGTACGCGCGTCGGGCCGTTTGTCAAGCTTGCGAGTAAGTTATTGTGCCCGTCCAACAGAGACGTTCGCGTCGGCCTCCTCTCGAGGCCGGGAAGAGAGAGAAGGGGCAATAAAATTTCCTCTCAGCCCTCCAGATTCGCTCTTCCGCGGCCAGCGTTTTTTAAACATTTATCGCATTCCCTTAATTTCGCGCCTTGTAGCCTCGTATCTTCCGCATACCAATTTGCGAGCTTTCACACGATAATGGCCGTAATTTTTATCGACGTCCGTCAGTCTCGCGAACGGCAAAGGTAAGATAAATCGCGGCGCGTAAAATGCTACTCGTGAGACGAACTGAGCGTGGCACGGGACTGTATTATTTTAAATGACTTTTCGGGAAGAATTTCTTCCGCGGATCCGTGAGCTCGCTTCTTTGGGACTCCTTCGATCTCACGGGAAGCCGCGCTCACCCAGCTAGCCCGGATAGGAAATAAGGTGTCCGTGGAAATCTCATATGGCGGGTTCTCGCATAAAATAGGCTGAATAAATCACGTAGTCGGCGAGTTGCTGGATGCGAAACGGGCTTGTGGAGAGCGGCGGGGAAACGGAGTGGCAAGGCAAACTTTCGCCTACGACGGGTATGCGTTTCCGCTTCTTCTTACCCCCTCTCGACGACGGTCTTCCTTCTGGCTTCGGAGCTCCTTACAGTCCCGACCACCTTCGACGCCGTAGTCGTCGTCTGGGCGCGTTTCGCAGTTGAGCGGCGCGTCGCTTTAAGGAAACTGATATTGCCGGCAATATCCAGTTGTTTGCATTGATTCGGTCTGTCTGAGAATCCGGAGGAGCGACTCCTATCCCAGCCTCGCATCCGCCATACGAAAACTCATCCCGCGTTTGCGCCCATCGCCCTATCTCCACCTTCTTTCTCGTGCCGCCCTCTTCCCGTTGCACGTGTGCATAGATTATTGAAAAGGCACCCATTGGAAATTCATATGATCCCGTACGTACATCTTCGTTTAAAATCTTCACGATCTTCTCCCTTCGATTCACCCTTTGTCATCCTCGCCGCGGTTTTACAAACATAATATCTGCGGATATATCGATATCTCGATTGACGGACCAGGTTGGCGAATCTGATTTAATCGTAGCGAAAAGCATCTAGCGATGCACGATCGAATGTTCTAAAAATATATTATCACTTGGGCGTTGCCACATTCAGGATAAATGCGTAAATAAATAGTGGAAACGTTTAATGTTCAACAAATTAATGCCTGGTTTGTTTCGCTCCGCTGAGTCGGAGTTAATTTCGAGTGAACGTCGATTGATGTTAACCTCGAAGGATTTTCGAAAGTTGAGTAAGCGAGTCACCTCGCGCCCGCGGAGTGTAGGGGAAACTCCCCGTGAAAACCGCTTCTGCATCGGGGAGCACCATAGGACGCGCAAGACTAGCGATGCCTATAATTCAGGCGATCTATCACCGCCGAGGTGACGTCACCCTCGCATAGAGGACGGGGTCGACAGAGGGGTCTTCATGCAAACTACCCTGCCGCCGTTCCGATGATATATCCATCGGCACCTGTTAGACGACAGCGTCTGAGCGTGCCCCGGCGCCATTCCCCGTGGTAGTCTCGCGTGGATGCGCGACTTAAGCCTCCTTACCATGAATTATCGAGTACCACTTGCTGGAAAGTTGGGGCCACACTCGCGATTGTCGGCGTTGATGCTCTACGGAGTAACAGGCTGCATCAGATTTTCCCAGCGAAGGCTATAAATTTCAAAGGACACATTGTCGCATTGAAGGACGTTGAACGACTCTTCTTATCGGTCTTTTAGTCTCGATTCTTTGCGTTCGTACGAGTGCACGGCGACGTCCGGAAATACGTTTAACTCACGTGAAATCGAAATAGAATTTCGTAACGCTGAGGCACGAAACACGTAGATCAGTTCATAACGCGCGAGCGATGACAAGTCGCCGCACCGATTTGCGGTAGGGAATTGTAGTATATTCTTGAAAATATATTCATTCTCCGGCAGAGGGTGATTTCATTACAAATTCGGCGTCTATCCTCCGGCCGGGGGGGAAAACTTGCGCGGATCGCCGTGTTCGCGTGAGATGGCTGGAATATTTCTCATTCAACTAGAAAACGATAAATTTCTCGAACGTAAGGGTGGCACGACGCATTAGCGAACGCTTGAAGGATCGTGCGAGGGTGGTTATTTACGAACTCGCCTTTGAAGCGGAAGGCACTATATCGTTGTCGTCGTCGCTGCAATTGGGTTAAGCCTAAAAACTCGCCCCTAAACTCGACTGCTCGCGCCCGACGGTCAGGTCAGCCTTCCTGTATTTCACGTGTATCGTGCGTTGCATTTTCCTCCCGGCGATGCATCACGGCCGGCTACACTTCCGTTTTGACAATACACAAGCTCCGACCCTTGCTTCCGCAAGAAGTTAATTTGTTATCCTCACTTGCGATTAGTTTGCGAGCGCCTTCGCGAGAAATAACACTTGCTTGTGTCTATCGTTTTAATATTTTTCAATATTAATATCCGAAGCATCAACAGAAGTAGATAACGTAATAAATAACGAGGTTACTTTTTATATTCTATGACATACTCTTCGTGACGTTGCGATGGGTGTTTCAGTGAGCGTAAATGATTGAATGCAGTGACATTGTTGCAGCCACTTGTACAATATCAGATACGATACTAGGCGGACAGAAGAAATTTGATCGATTACGACGTGAAAACGAGTATCAGTTCAGATGTCACTCTCAAGAGTAGTCACAGGTCATTAACCACCCTCTTAGTGGATTTCTTAATAGAGTAGTCAGAAATACGCCAACTCTGCAGGCGACGTCATACTAATGCATTTATGAAACGTAATAGATCTCTAACATCCTATGTTAAAAATAATTCTATTTAAAAATATACTACCATATAATATTTCAAAAACCCTTGTACATTAGACACTTTACAAGGAAAGAGCAAATACCTACAAATAATAAAAGAGCATGACATGTTTCTCATTAAAATAAGACTCCTAATTTCGAGGTACTATTTTCCCTCCTATTTTGGTGGATTTTTATGTACCTCATAATTACGTATACTTTTTATTTTAACGTGTACCTCGAATTTGGCGTACAAGATTAAGAGTGTACTCGTGTGAAAAGATCGAGAAGTTTGGTATATTCATCTTGACGATGAAGCTTAACGATAAGTGATTTCTAATATACTTAAATTATATACGTTTCGCAACTGCTAATAAACGACAGCGCTTTGGTTTCCACGAAAATTGAGCTCCTCTATTTCAGGCAAGCAGAGACGTCCTAACCGCAGAAACTACATTGAATTTTAGCGCGCGAGAACGTACGACCGACACCGCACAGTCATCGGGATTCGGTTAACGCACGAGAATTCGTTCTTGAATAATTAACGACAGTGCCCACGCGGATAAAAGTATTCCATTATGCGACTTGTCCGCCATTCCACGCTGCGTCTCTTCGATGGTAATGGCAGTTTCTCGTAACCGGTTATTTCCAATGCATCAGCTTGGATTTCGCGATGCCGGCGATCTCTGCGTGGTCTTTTGGAGCAAATTTATTAAATTAATGCTTGGCGACCACGGCTCTCGTCAACTTTTTTTCCAAAGTTCTTTACGCAGCCTAATAAAAAAAATTCTGCACGTTGTGCAATTTTGCGTTTCCTATAAACGGACTGATACGTCTGACTATTTGAAATCTATTTTTAGATCCTGATAATACAGGGTGGGGCTTAAACACCTGACGGTTTTTTTGAATAATCTGAACACTGTGAGCTTGGTCGAAGATATGTTTTGGTCATGTTGAGGGATGCACGGTTGCATGGAGATTCAGATGACATGCTTCACTGACGGTTTTAGTTTATTTTTTGTTTGTGGTGCAGGTAGTTAGCGAGAAGAAATACATGTTTTAGATTCCTGCCGTAGTTTACGATTTTGAGTATTGTCAAATCGGAATCGGCTTTTGCCGCGACGAGGGGTCGGTTCGCAGGCGTTTGGAAGCGTTTGTGAGTGCGAATACGATCGATAACGCGGCCACCAAAAGTTTCTGTAAACGCGGAAAATGGTCGGGCCAGCCAGTGGAGCCACTGCATCCCCACCGTGAGATTTCATTTAAATGCAGATGACCCCGCGTAAGTGGCGCGGCGTCACTCGACTTTAATATCGATGGATATCATTAGTTCACCCACGCCGCTGCCGCCGTTTTTCCTTCCTTCCTTCCTCCCTGCAATGGATCTGCGTTATCTCGCTTCTCGAGTTGACTTTATATACGCGGCGATATTGCGGACACGTCTATGAACCGCTTCGAGGAAACTGTTACGAGGATATACGCCGCCTCCCGGACGGAAGAATCGGCCAGGCGTTACTTTCGTCGCGTGCGCCGCGGCTACGTCGTAGGTAGCAAGGATCTATGGCTACTAAGCAACGCCGGGAAATGCGTCGGCGTTGAGAAGGCACCTGGCGAGTACGACCGCGCCATTATTTTCATAATGATAGCGTCTGTTTTACCGCTCCATAAATGAACTTTCAAATTGGAGTCTCAACGTCTTATCTTCTTGAATTAACTGTCATAGTTAATTCAAGAAGATACATTTGGTTACGTGTAAACAGCCACGTGGATTGAAATTTGCGCGGACTCATCGGGGCAAAAAGAAACCGTTGGAAAGAGAGCTAATTTGTGCATACGCTTTTATGAATTGTTATTAGCAATTGCAGCGTTAAATCGTGATAAGAAGTCATTCCATCATTCCTTTAATCGGTCGTTAGCTTTATGGACCTCGACGTGTCGATCGTTGAATTCCCTTAAACGCAGTAAATCGCGGGCGGCAATGTCAGGGCCACAATGACGAAACGTAAACGCGTCTTTTAACGCCTCTCAAAGAGACACAATGGCCGTCGTTGCCGGTCGATTGACCGCACTCAGCGAGGACCGGAACGTTTTACCGACTGTCGCCATCGAGGTGACGACGACGGCGTCGTCAACGGACAGACGGGGGACAAGCCCGAGGGGGTGACGACGGGGGTTATATGCCGGTTAAGGGGATGCTTTCGAGTCCTCAGCCTCTCCGGTGCGCCCGTAGAAAGACACAATAGTTTTAGCTTCGACAATCGGTTGATTGGGAAGAATTACGGGGCGATTGTTCGGCACGGTGGCTCCGCTGGGCGAAGTGGGTGTGCCTGGAAGCGGAAGAGAGCGCAAACCCCGGGCGTAGGAGGGTGCTAACGAGGACCGGGTACGTCCTGTCCTCTATCCGGCCGGCTCGAGTCAGTCGCCAGCTCAGCGTTACTCGCAGTCCCGGACTAACGTCATTTAATGCGACGAGCTCTTCTGCAAATCCATAACTCGTTGCTTTATTTTCTCGCGTTGCTGCGGATAACGCTGCGCGCGACTCGTACCGCGACTTACGTGCCCGCGGCAATGATCTTTGAATACCCGGCGCTACGCACGAGATAACGTTACTAACAAAGCCGGAAAATAAGAACAGGATGGCGGATAAGAATAAGACCCGAGCGAGGATGTTTGCCGGCACAGCAGAAATATGTACACAGCTGTACTCTGTCGTCGCGTATTAATAAAAAACATATATGAACATTCACGTTAAAATGTGAATTCGCGAAAGCCCATATATTTCAACTGATTTTTAATTTTCTCACCGAGCGCGGAATACTCGTCTACGTTGGGCAAATTTTGACATGGCGATTACCGAAATGAATTTAAAGGGAAAAAGTCTCCGGCGCGTCGAGCATCACTGACGTAGCAAAGGTCGGCAAAATTGTCTCCTCCTTTCGCTGGGGAAACGTATACCGGTATTTCGCTTTTATTACGTGACGTGCCTCGCGAAGCTGTCGTTGTTTCGGGCGAGATGTATTACCGGAAGACGACGGATATCGCGTTTGTCGTTTCTGGCAAAGCTAAGGCTAAGAACGGCCCGGTTAGCATCAGGGATCTCCATAACTTAACACGGCCGGACAATACGGACAATCAGGCTCCTTTACGCTACGCTGGTCACCGGGTCCAACTGGTTGGCCCCGAGATCCGATTCGATGGGACGAGGTGCGGTCAAGACGTGATCCGCAGCCGAAAGAGGCTGCGACAGTCTCCAGCCGTCTTTCGCCGGGCGTTACGGAAACCTAGATTAGTCATGGTAGGTGAGGGCAAAGGTGAAGAGGGGATGTGGTGGGATTCGAACTAAATCACGAGATCGAATCGTTCGACGGACGGCGGGTGTCGTTGACCCGGGAGGTCAAAAATCTCGGAGTTTAGCAAACCGGATTGGAGTTGGTCGAGTGTGGTCGAATTCTAAGCACGCTCCGTCACCTGAAGTGAATTGCACTTACTTGGTGCTTCGTTACGGCGATCCGAGTAAACTGCGACCGGCCGAAACATACGTTCGCTACGCGTTAGACGAACTTGCGCACTTTTAATTGCAAATAAGACTTTAAGAACTCTGCCTCTTACGAGAATAACCCAACGGTCGTAGAAAAATATTTCTTGCGAGAGGCATGAAAGAGATATTTCCATTCTAAAGTTAATAATTTAAATAAATAGTAATGAAAGAAGATAGAAATGAGAATTTTCTACGGAAACAAGTAACAGATAAATAGTTACCTTCTCAAGGAGAAGGTCCGCGACAATGGATTATATTTCGCTGAACCGCGTAAAAAGGGGGAGAGAAAGAAAAAAATTAATAGCGCAGCCTCGGCGACTTTGTTCGCGGCGACATTATTGTTAACCCTTTCCGGGAGGAACGCGCGCGCCTTGAACGCTTAAAAGAGCGATGTGACGTGTAAACGTTAATTATCGCGCCGTACACGCGACGCAAGGGACGAGCAATAATTATTTTCGCAGGGCGCCGCGATTAATTCAGGTGGTTGCGGCGAGGGCGAGGGGTTGGCCGTGGACAAGCTTAGCGCACGCCGCACATCTCCCTCTCCCCCTCCCCCCGTACATAAAAGCGAAACGCGGCCTCGAGCACTCAGCTTAAATATTACGTAGCACCTAGCTCGCGGTATGTACCTCACTTATGCTACCTAAATTAATATCTGTTCGCGTCGCCAGATGACTGCGTCGACTTCTTGAATATGCTTTCAACACGCCCGGCATTAAATTATGCTGTACGCCAAGCGAATGATCATAGCGTATAATGGCTCGAGAACAGATATTCGATTGTGGTAAAACTCCGGGGAGACGACAAAGGGATAAATCGCTGCGCGATTGTCTGTGCGGCGGACTTTCTTTGAGTGTAATCATTTGTTACTTGTTTCCATAAAAAGATACTTATTCTAACTGCTTTTCTTATTTCAGTTTCTTTTGTATCTTCCCCCCCCCTCTCTCTCTCTCTCTCTCCATCTCCGCCTTTTATTAAAATTAACTTACAATTAGTGCCGAAGTATTTTTTCTAAATACTTTTTATGCCTCTTTGAAGAAAACGCTCTTCCACGGCTGTTTGGTTATTCCCGCGAGATACAGAGACTTCCTTAGACTGCCTTTATTTATAATCGTAAGTAGGGTATAATGTAGATCTTGCGAATTTATCAGTATAAATTATCATTCCGCGTGTATCTATGTAGATGTGGTTTAATATGCGTTCAGGAAGTTATCTCTGCAAGTGTTCATTATTCACAATAATAATTATTCTATAGCCACCTATCTATGCAAATAATTATATTACCATGCAAGACAAATACTTACTTAAAAAGCTTTCGACAACATGCAGTCGTGAAAATAAGCAACCAGCGTTGTCACATGCGCACACGCTTTTTGTATTCACCGATACGCTCCGTGTTTAACGAAACGGTATTTAACGAACGCGGCCCATAGATTCGGGCCATAGTTACCCCAAGTTTTTCGCATTTCCTAGTTTACCCGTAATCGAGGACACGCTAATTTTATCGTGCTTACCTCCGTGGACTCTATAGCCTGCATACAAAAAGCCTCGGTACACGCGCAAGACGCGATCGCCCGGGCAGCCCACGGGCTAGAGGCAGGTTGCATAATTTTATTTATCGCAACTGAATATTCATACGGGCGGATAGGATTTTTCCTTCGCATCTGTGCCGCGCACGGAAAGAAAAACTTTCCGCAGAGCGTGCACACCGCGCCGGACACCGGTGAATGTTCCTCGCGCGGCGATATATGCAATCGCGCGGCCGCTAATCGCAGAAACCAGACCGCGGAATTAAATCGTCCGACTTCACTCGTGACGAATTTCGCGATGCCGGGATAAGCCCGGGGGGGAAAAATGCTATCCCATTTCCACCCCGGGGCCGACGTACAGCGCGACTTTGCCGCTGCGACGATAATTAATGAGCCGTCTCGTGTATCTGCGATCTGATAAGCGCGAAAAAAAGGATCATTTTCACGCGCCCTTAATTAGGTAGTAAGCGCGATCGCGGGAGTTCGTACGGCAGTTCGCCAAGTGCGCAATAATTCGTGTACACACTTCGAGAACGAAAACCTCGGGGTGGAGAAATTAAAACTCGAATAAAACTATGTATACGTCTAGATTTCATTTACCGTCCTGTATATTTCGCCCCCGTTCTGAAGTAATTCACTCGATTCTCGAAGGTTGTTTAGTTATAAAAGTATTTTGTCGGTCTGCGAAAAACGCGTAGGAAATTTCTCGTACGCTCGCCGGAAACTTCGCTGCGAAAGTTTCCAACAAGAATGGTTGCGATCACGTTCGGCATTTACCGTATTTCGTCTCGCTGATGAGAAACGACGAACGCGCTCGCATTTTGGGCCTATAATCGGTCACGATAATTAGATCGACCAATCAGTCCGTTCAGCCGTCAAATAGTTTCGCGCTCGTGTCAATGAACTTAAGCCTGATTATCACGGACGTTGCTGTATTGCCGTCTATGCAATCTGGCGTTGAAGTTCATTAGACCGGCTCTAGCTATTTCGTTTATCTCAACCAATGCTTTCGCCATTGACTGCTCATTGGCGGCTAATTGAGGCCAAACTTTCAACGAAGAATTATTGTCGATCAAGATTACGTAGATATGTTACGGTTATAACGTATATAATTTCGATGAGCGATGTTTTTGCAAAAACTCTGCCACGTCGTTCAGATGAAATAACAATTGAACAGAAATATCAAATGTTTCATGCGACATATGAATAAAAATGGCACACGCAATAAACGAATAAATATTGCTCGAAGCAATATACGTCCCTTTTAATGAAAGGAATTTACATCAACTTATTAGGTCTCTAAAGTATTGTAATAATTGTCCTCGCTGTATCAGTATTATTATTGTCAAACAGTAAATGTAAGAATACGAGTCTATAAGGCGCGAATGCGCGTGCAATAAAATTTTTATTTCAAAATATGATAGCGCACTCGCGAGAATAACCGAATGACTCATAAATCTGGTGTCAATTTCCCTTTAGAGAATTAAGCTCGCTTCGCGCCAAGAACCACCAGTTGCCAGACATGACCGAGCCTGTTTCATGGATGGTTTGTCCGTCTCATTTATTGCTATACCAGATCGAATTATTTATGAGACGCAGAAGGCGTCACGGGCATGCGTCAGCTGCTTTATATATTAACACGTGCCCCATCGAGACTCGCGCGCTGGGCGATCGACTTTTAATCCCCGCGGATCGGACGCCGCGTTTCGGTGCAACATTGTGTCCTCACACCTTCGAGCGCTCATTCCATACGATTAAACACACGTAGTCTCGGGAGAGTTTAAAGTTTTAGGGGGGGGAGGGGAAGCGCTCTGGCCAGGGGGTCACGGGTTACCGCTCAAATTGACGGGGTTGGAACGAACAATGGTCTAAGACTCACGCTTCGGCGAGCACTAATATAAATGCAAATCGACTGCTATGTACTTCTGAATGTCTCGTAAAACAAACTTGGCGCACAGGTCAATGCATGCTGAATGCGAAAGGCTGAAACGATCGGACTCATCGAAAAGCTCTCGTGGCAATTGTAAGAGTAGCACAGAGCGAAGCTTTAAACGTCTCTCTCGTTCACAGCCTCTCTGTTCACATGTGATTTGCAAATATATTTAGAGTCTTTTTTTTCT
>NW_011967165.1:767920-775370 GCF_000949405.1 Vollenhovia emeryi | reverse complement strand
AAAATTCTTATTCAAAACATATAATGTTTCGTATAAGCATATATTGTTTCAATGAAACAAACTTCAACCAAATAAATAGGAATACTAAATCCAAAGAAACCGTTCTCTCTGTGTATTAGCATATAAGAAATAATTATTGTTACGCAGTTACGTAAGGATATAATAGTGTGAAATATGTATTGTCAGAAAAAACAAATACGGCGTATTGGAGAGGAAGAGCTATCAGACAAATATCTATGATTTACGAGGGTCGATGTTGAAAAAAGTGAGAGTGAGAGTGAGACGCGAAAGTCTAAGAAGGTCGCTCATAGATCACATACGCGAGAAGAGTGTGAAAAAGAAAACTAAGAAGGCAGGGGCTAGATAAAGTGCAAGCTACAGGGGGAAAGAAGAAAATAAGAGGAGACGAACACGCAGGTTGAGAAAGAACGTCAGTTGTTGGAATTGTCTCTCGCAATAAGGAGCTTGTCGGACTAAAAAGAAAAGTTTGTCGGTTAGGGATGAAATTGTATGAAGCGTCTATAGAAAAATTTTTCCCTAGCGTTTGTCTTCTCCTACGTTTCTCCCTGCTGCTATTTCCATTTCTCCCACCGTCGGTATACCTTAGTTTGTATAAACAAGCGGATTTCGAGCTTAAACGAGATACGTCAAACGGAGAAGGGTTTTCATCTTGAAGGGTCCAAAGGAAAGGTACGACACCAGACGCACTCCCGTAAGATGTATGGAACGGAAAAAGCGTGAGGGTCTTGCCGGCATTTCCGCGTGTGCGAGATTCGGCAAACAATGGTCGCCCGAACTTTATTTCTGCAAATTGGTCGTCGTCTGGGAATTTACGTCGAATATCGTGCCTCAGGCAAACGTTTATCCATTCACCTTTCATTGCCCAATTTCGAATATCTCACTGAAATTTGTATTCCTTACTTTTTTAAATATGTAGCTATATTAATTAAGTGAATGCCTGAATAAATTCAGTAAAAATTTTATTAATAATTGAAAGAAAAAAAGAGTAAAACACGTGACGAATAAATTTGCCACTAAAGAAAGTGCGCGTTTGTTTTACCGAGAAGAAGCAGTAACTAATTTTGTATTACAAATTGGAATGTTTCAACTGACGTAAGAATCATTTTGGTGATACACGGAGTTACGAGCACTTTCCCATTTCCACAACATTACATTGCGCGACCTATGTCCATGTACCTTCATTACGAGCCACAGTGCTTCCTGATGCTCGCATTATCCTAAGCAGGCAGTCGTTAACTTCCCGGGAGGAGCATTCGGTATATGGAACTCATTGTTTAAAGGGTAGGATGATGCGACCAGAGAATGCGACCGCGGGCCAACAATATAAGCAAACGTATGCTCCAGAGAACCGACTGGGTCTTCGCGGTGAGATAGTAAACAGTAACGTCTTCTCAGTTTCCACTTGGCAACACCCTCGATTTGCGAGCCGGGGCCCTCAAGGGCGCAGCGCCTGGCGCCGTTGCCTTTGCGGTGGACCAAATCCCGTAAATCCTATAAATAATGGTGCGACGGTACCCGCTCACGTACCAGCTGCTGTGGCGTTACGTTTTGGTTTCGCTCTTCCGCCTTCGTTTTTGGCACGTTATTTTGTCACTCGATCGCGTGAATTATAATCGCGACATATGCGCGTACGTATTGCTGCGAGGAAATTTGAAAAACCCCGGCACGCACCCTATATTGCTAATGCACCAAGCTAAATGAGACCGTTCAAAGTTCGCGTTCGAGGACACGGGGTCATTGATGCCGTGCGCGTGATGCCGCGCGATATTAAGCGCCGATAATAATCGCTTTTGCTCCTGGGAAATTTCAAAAACGGCCGCACGGTCACGTACAAAGCGGCATTTTTCGCCGCATATGGCGACGCGGTTTAGCGTTAGCGCGACATCTGCACCGGCGATACGTTAATGTGCCAAATTGATGGACCCTCTCGTAATTAATAGGTGCGGCTCGTACGCGAGAGGAGCGAGGAAGAGGAGAGAGAGGTGAGACCCAGAGATTTGCGGCGTGGCATGAACCGATTTAAAACTAGCGACCGACGGGCGCGCGTAGGCGCCTGCTAATTGATACGAGTCCATTAATTATTACGTCATTTCCGCCGGGCCGTGTTGCGGCGCGCGCACGTGTTCGTGACAAGAGTTCACGTTTGGTTCCCACGCGATGGAGAATGTTACAGAAAGAGAGAGAGCGAGAGAGAGAGAGATTGAAGGAGAAAGGGGGGGGGATGAAAGCGAGAACGTGGGCGAAACTGTATTTCGGAGGGGTTGGCAAAGAATAAACGGGCGAAAAGACAATCGAAGAGGGACTGGGCAGACGAGAATAGAGAACATCTAGAGAATCCGGCAAACGAAGAAACGCATACGTTAATTGCGCAATAAGATTTATTCTCCTTCCGCCACGGGGTTGCACTTTAATTAAATCACGTCCGCCCCGCGTTTCGCGTATTTACTGCAAAACTCTTTTATCTGCTCCGCTCCCTTCGTTTTCTATACTTTGAAATATTCTTTGCTTTCAAATTGGTCCTAAACACGAAGATACCGTCGGCCGATTTGTCACGCTTTCTCTCTATCTCCCGACTAAATTAGTATACGAAATAAAAAATCGGTGGAATGGAGCGGGCTTAAAAAAATATGACGTAGGAGCGTTGATTAAATATTGATTCGTAACCGATACGCATTGCGCCAGCGTAAGGGGCTTACGAGGTTTCCGCCTTCATTTCATTCTCTGCACATCACCATAGGATTTTCGAGTATATTCGTTCCCCTCTACCGTCCTTCCGCAGAGTAGATCGAATCAGAGTCTTGTCTGACGCAGCGACGACGACTATTCGAAATTAATTTTTTTTCCTCCCTACCTTCGTTCAGCCCTTCGCGCCGTCGCGACAAACGTCCTCTCATTTTCCCCACTTTCTTCTCGCTTTTCCTTTGTTTATCGCGTTTCCCTGTTCCTCCCCGAGAAACTCTTCTTTCGGTATCCGCGTTGAGGGAGGACCAAGCAAACGGTCTTAGACGCGCCATCCCGGCGGATTGTAAATTTCTTTAAAAAACCAATCTCCTCCGTACTTACGGCTAATGTTTTTCGGAGAATTGCAATTTGCGCCTTGAGAGAGGCTGAAGGGAAAACGATATATTTCGCTGCAATTTTTTATATCGTGTCTTTGATAATATTACGCAGCAATATTGCTACGTCAATTAGAATAGAAAGAGATTCATAATCTTATTACATGTAAAGGCAACAAATAACGTTGCATATGAAGGCTATCCATGGTAATCAACGAGACCATTATTAAAAAGATTTAAATCAATAATGCAAACGCATACGCGACTTGGATGCAACGTATCTTTACTTTGGTCTAGGAATCATGCATGGGATAATAATGCATTTTCCAGCGTGTATTCAACCGCATCGTGTATAAAGCGTTATTATTGTTGGCAGTTTATCATTGGTCCCCGGGGCTCACAAGTCGCGGCTTAAAACTGCATTATACGGTACTTCGCGGCGGTCGTAAAGTGGTCTCTCGTCTCATGAAAGCATAGAATATTAAGCAAGAAGTAAATATGCGGCATGGTTAGACGCAGGTAATAAAGTGATGACGCTATGAAAGTAAGCGGAAAATTTATTAATGCTAGTTTCGCCTCAAAATTTGATGAGTCTGGCTTCCAGTTACCTTTCGCCATTGATTGAGTTATTTCGATTTTTATTCGCGCAACAATACGTTCACATATGTATATGTAACAACATTTTGCTACGTGTATCGCCTTTTCGTTAATTGTTAATCGAGTGTTCATGGAACATTGAGATATTATTTCTTCGCTGTTACTTTGTGTCGCTTTCCACAAATTATGTATATAACACTCAAATCCCTCTTGCTTATTTTCTCTTGCCAATTATTCTTGCTTATCAACGCACATATAAGCGTGGATGTCACGAAAAAAAAAAACAAACAGTCATGATACATTTGCAAAGAGTAGAATTACAAGGAGTCTGATAGAAATTTTTTTACCGGACATTACAGATCTAGTTCTCCACTTGCTTCCTCTCTTGGCTTTTCTGAAACTATTTTCGATCACGCGGGACACCATCTCGAATCGAATGCAATCACGGCGCCAGTACCTGTATCAACGCTGTTATTGCCACAGAATATGATAAGCACGGTAGCTATCGGTTTGTGGGTAATGGTAATTACGCAGAGAGCCCCGAGGCAATGAGGGAGATGGCAACAATACTCCGCGCTTGGGGTGATGCAGAGCTATTAGCTCCGAATCTGATAGCCATAATTATGCTCGTCTGAGATCTTGTTACGTCTCGACTTGACAATCGTAATTATTCCCGGCATAGTTAATGAATTCTTTATGAATAACGTTGTTTTATTTACGTACTTATAAAAATATGGGACAAGGTAGAAACTGTTGGAATGTTTGTAATTCTCTTTCACAAGATTTTGCCTCCTCTTATCGCATTGTAAACAAATTACATTTGTATTTTTCAAAAAAATAAATATCTAACTACTCACGCGACAAAATAACAGACAAAAATGGCTCTTTTTATTTTATCCACCATTCCCTTCGTCATAATTTTCTTAGTTCTTACAACCCAATGGCTTTAGACAAATGTTAAAATTAAATAAAAAATTTATCGGAAATTTAGTCTCTAATATACGAAAGTGTTTCATTGTTCTAATACGAAAGCAATATACCTCATAAATATTATAGTAATTATGTTGCAATATATATATATATAATATAATATAATATAGAGTTAACTTGGCGCAAGTTTCGCGATCGGCAACCGATTAGGAGGAGAAGCAAGTTTTCCGTATCGGTCCAATTACTAGTGAAATTACAGTCGAGGCCGAATCTGCCAACTAAGAACGCTTCGCCGCGTATATAACACGAGTCATATATCTAATCTAGATTATTAATTAAATCTGGCGTATAAAGCTGCTTCAGCTGGCAAACTCCGAAATATATTACCTCGAATCACTAAATTAATGTAGCCGCGAGTCGATTGCGGGGAGATGTTTCGCCCGGGAAAATGATGTTGTAGCGCCGAGAAATAAAATGAAACATAAACTTAACCGGCCGGAAGGTCTAATCATTTCACAGTAATATTTCTCACATCAGTTCGCTGTAAATATATTGGTAAAATCACCGTTGCAAGGAGCGTAGCTGAAAAAATCCGTTGCATCTCTTTACAACATTTCTTCAGTAATGAGAATTTTATGTTTTTCATCACAGTGTATCTGCATAAAACTATTTCGCGTAAATACATCGACACGCTCCCTTTATCGTCACATATATCGCACGTTGCGATGTCTACAATTACCGTAGAATACTGTCATATTGAGAAGATATTGCGATACGATCAGCTTCGCTGTCGCGCGAACATGATTGCGCCTTTAATAAAATCTGTACACGTCGGGCATCCGCGTAACAGCGTAGATTTTGCGTCGACTTTGAAAAGGACATGACGAGAGGCTTTATGTGGCGGATGATGTTGCAATATGATGATAGATGTTGATCCCCCCCTTCCCTGCTCTTCACTTCGCGGCAATTCACGATACGCGAGAGACGATAGATACGCGTGTAGGCTCCGTGCTAGCTATTGGTCTTTTATGAAGGTATCAATTCATCGTACGATCGACACCAGCCGTTGCCTGCCGTCACTCGAAGTTGGAATATTTATTCACAGATCGTGAATGAATACCCTCGCATACGCCGAATAGAACTTGCGCGTACCAATAACGAGAGAGGCACTTCCATGTAATTACTGTGAAATTTTCACATCACTAGATAATGTTACATACGTATTTTCATCACAATTTATTTTATAATATATTTCAATATAAAACGTGTAGCTATGTCTACTCTCTAAAAGTCAATCAGTGGATTATTACAGAAAACAATAAATACCCACTGATTCACAGTTACAAGTATACCACTGAATAATTCAATAGTTATAATCGTTTTCAGTGATAATTCACTGATTGACTTTTAGAGAGTAATATGTAACATTCCTTATAAATGTGCAACAAAAATCGCACTGTAAATGCGCAAATCTATCGCATAAAAGATTATTTTAGACCAACTTAAAATTTCATACAATAGAAAAGTTAATCTAAAGAGGCCCTCCGCCGCCCCCGCCGAATTCATATCGGCGGTCCTCTTTTGTTTGCGATAAAATTGCGTTTTCACATTTTTATAATTGAATTAATTTTATTCACAACTTGTCTTGACAAAAATGTCCCCCTATCCCTGACTATCCGAATTCCTACCTACCCGTATTCCGATCTATAGACCTACTTATCCAATTTCTATCTACCCGTGTTTCAACATAATGAACCTACAAATCTTTAATTAACCGCGACGCGATTTTCTAGGGGCTTGACTTGGAGTTTAACGCGCTCGCGGGATTTAATAGGGGTTTCACTCTTGCACATATGCGAGAATGTATGTATATAGAAACATAATCCACCCGAATTGTGACAAATCAAAAGAAATCAAAGTATACTTTGTATAGCACCTTACTTAGGTACTCCATCAGAGTAGCCAATATTGACTACTTATATATGTACCTCGTCGTATTTAGTCCATCGTTGGGCCAGATTGGACATACCTTTCGTTGCTCCCGGCCATACAATCTGGTCATTTTGACCAGAGATCAGGAAGGAAGAAAACTCCTTCCATAGTCGGTTATCGTCACCGACAAATATTTCGTACGGTTCGAATATACGAGTGTCGATCGTATCGCAAAATGCACGACCACGAGAGATTAATTAAAGGAGAATATTAATTCAAAAAACTTTACTGTATATACGAATCAAATTTAATTTTACTTCCGTTATTTATTTAAAAATATTTTGACCATTTCTTCGTAACTTGATTTTTTAATTTGAAATTCAAGTAGACGTAGAAAAAAATTTACTTCGCGTTAGAGTGATTTTAATCAAATTCCTCGATAAAATAAAATTTATAACATAAGTAGATAAAATCAAATAATGAATAATTTATTGAAAATTTTTCTTTACAAAATCCGATCGCGTAAACCGACCGCGAAGATGCGTGTAATTGGGCATGTCGTTCATGCGATACGCATCTTGACAATACATATTAAATATCAAATCAAATATAGAAAATATGAAAAATAAATGGATAGGTCACAAAAGATTTGCTTGACAAATACAGCAAGACTATATTTGCTAAGCCATATTTTGTGTAATATTTGCAACAACTCAAGATGGAAAGTGAATTCAACATATCGTAATATGAGCAATAGAGTTTCAGCAGATTAAAAGAGTGTAAAAGAAAATTAAAGGCCCTGCTGCGGAAAAGAATGAATCCCAGATCTTCCGGATTACCTCCGATAGCGGTCATTTCGGCAGGGAGTTAACGACGATCGTTTCTCAAATCATGCAATCTCGTATATTTTCAGT